>NW_006399939.1:185023-240555 GCF_000299155.1 Elephantulus edwardii | reverse complement strand
TAAGGTTGAGCTGACTCAAGCTGACCCTCTGAGGGTTGTTGTTGTTAAGTGCTTTTGAGTCATAGGTGACTCATAGCGACCCTATGAAGGAGAGTCCTCGAAGCTTGGGTGCCTTTCATCCTCTCTCCAGGTTTATAGGGTTTCCGGAGGCAAGCTATTACGGAAGTGGATGCCACTCCTCCTTCCAAGCTTGTTTTAATCAGGGAGCTGCACCTCACTCTCTGTCCGCATTGGGTAACCAACCATTAATGCATTTGATACATCAGTGTCCAGCCTCACAGCAACCACAAGTGACCACGGTATGGCAACTTGTACACCAGGGCTATACGACCTAGAGGAATGTCTGAACAAAAACAATGAAAGACTGGCCCGAGGGCCGCAGATTAACAGTCACCCACCTTTGGCTTGGTGGCATCGCCTTCTGTCCACTGGGCCAGCTGATCTCTTCTCTATGTTGATGTTACTGTTGTTAAGTGCCGTTGAGTCGAGTCCTCGACGCTTGGGTGCCTTTCATCCTCTCTCCCGGTTCATAGAGTTTCTGGAGGCAAGTTATTATGGAAGTGGATGCCACTCCTCCTTCCAAGCTCCTCTAAGGGTTTGGAAGCTGTAAATCATACTAACAGGAGATGGCCTCTCTGTCTCCGGCAGAGGGCCTAGTGGATTTGAACTGGTAGAGAGACACTGCCTTCAGGTTTGCCACACAACTCCCTACGGACTATTCTACCAGAGTAAAAAAATTAATAGATAAGTTGAGTGAAGGGAAAGGCAATATCAGTTAAGAGTGGATAAGACATTGCAATTAACGAAGTACGTTAATCAGTTTTAATTAGTGTTCTAAACCAAAATGGGCACGAATGATTGAATGAAAAACCAGTATGTTGTGAACTTTCTTCACTCACATCACAAAAATATTTCAAAGCTAATACGCATCGCAGAAAACATTGCGATAATGCCAATAACTGAAAGCAGAAAGTGGAGCCCCGCTCTCTGCACGCTTTCAGAGTTCCGAGATCAACGCGACACTCCTTGCCCGTCTGGAATATGGATGCATTTTAGACAGCAAGCATTTTGCTCCAGGTCAGTGCTCTGCAATGATGCCAGGGCAGCTCAGGTGTTGTGACAGCTTCAGGGGACACGGTGACGCTTGCATCACCATCACTTTGTGGAAGAGTCTGGCTTGAACACAGGTCCTTCCCTTGCACTGCTCCCTGCCTCCTGGCGAGGAGTCAGGTGCTGGCTTGATTTGAATCCTCTGGCTTCATATGGTGACAGATGGTCTTCCAGGTAGTGTAAGAGACAACGGGAAATTTCCGGGTTTATACTTGAAAAAGGGAATTGGCTTTGGGCAGGGAGGGACGGATTGATGCAGCTCTTGAGTTTTGGTTTAGAAAATCAGAAACCTTTGGTTGAGACATCAGAAAGAAGGGGATTCTTTGCTTCTCCTCTCTCCGCCCCTCTGGCTTCCACTAAGAAGTGACTGGGAGGCCTCCCACAATGGAGTTCTTTTCCTGTGATAAAACAGGGCAACTACTGAGCCTCTGGCCTGGAACCCTCATCAGGGGCCTGGAGGTGACAGGGTTCTGAAACAATGGGTGGAAGGAAAGGAAAGCAATGCATTTGCCGATGGTGGTGCTGATGACTTCCTCGATGGGAGAGGAGAGCTCGTTCTGGGCAAGCCCCACTGGCTGCGAGGTCCCGGGTAGGATGTGCAGACACGATTTACTTTCACTCCTTACATCTGATAGTCCCGGAGAGGAAGCGTTCGGCTGAGGAGAGGCCTTCTGCCTGTGGATTCTCAGGGACCTGGAAAGAGAAGACCGCTTTCTCCTTGGAAACTGTTCTTTTCCTGAACTCGACTGGTCAGGCAATAGCAGCTGTCAAGACCACAGCTCTCCACCCGGAGACTAACCAGAGGAGTAAGAGATCTGAACACGCAGGGAATAGAGACTTTCTCAAGCGTCAATTCATGCATTTCTCAGATGACAGACTTGTTATTCACGTTTTAAGGGATAATCGGCAAAGGCAGTTCTTCTAATTCTCTATCCCAGCAGATAACCAGGGACTTTGAAGGCATGTGGGAAGCCTAAGAGAGTAAGCTAGGGTGATAATAATTGTTAGCTCCTGTCAGGCCCCCTGATTCATGGCCGTTCTGTGCCAACACTGCCCAGTCCTGTGTCACTTGTGGATCAGATGTTGTGATCTATGGGGTCCTCATTACTCATTTTTGGGAATGGCTTGCCAGACCTTTGCTTCTAGTCTGTCTGGACACTTCCCTTGAACCTCTTCAGCATCATAGTGACAGTCAGGACTCCACTGACAATGGGTGGTGCTTCTGCGTGATGTGCAAAGGCCGGGGATCGAATCCTGGTCTTTCTCACAGAAGGTGTGTATTCTACCTCTGACTCAGAGAGGAGAAAGTTAAAAAAAGCAGTCAAGTGTTCACATACCTCTGTGGACTTGTGAGCAGCTTGGCTTTTTAATGAGAGTGTAGAAGGCTTATCTCGCCATGGGCCTGGGAGACAGTAATCCAGCACAGCTTGTACAGGCTACTAATAATACAACTGGGCATCTTCCAAAGCTTAATTGATAATCTGGGTAATAATATTAAACGCAGAACAGTCAGTGTAAGAAGGCAGGCCATGTGATACAGTATATATAGGTTTCTGCCATGTCTTTATTTCTCATTTGAAAGAGGTGGAATGGAGCAAGCTATTCATGTTAGCAATGGCTAGATAAACTGGTTATCAGACGAACGAATGGCATGCCCTCTGTGGTAAGAACATGGAATAAACATTTATTAGCCTGCTGTGAAAGGCTGGGAAGTGTGCAGATTGCGAGGGGGGCGGGGAAGGGTGGATGAAAGGATGTGGTCCCTACACAGAGGGAACTTGTGTTTGGGTAGAGACAACCCATGTGCTCCAGGTTTAGGAGGGAAGGAGCCTTGAGGCAGCGGGCACAGGACTGGGATGAGCGAGTGATTCTTAACCTTCTTAGGGCGTGTTGGCCAGCTCTCTCCCTCCCTCACCCTGCAGAATGAGCTGTTCTTTTGTGATGATTAAATGAGGGAAAGTGTGAACGCTGCCTTTTTGCAGAGACTGACTCCACCTGGCAGCTGCTACTCCTTTCCCATTCTAAGCCCTCCCACCTCCCTGGAGGAGGTCCAAGACAGCACTAGAGAACAAGCGGATCTTCGGACCCAGTCTTGAAGCCACCATCATGGTGCCACAAGTTGAGAATAAAATGTGTACCATCTTTCATGTCCTAATGGTTGGGATAAAAAGGGCACTGCCGATTAATTTGCTTGTATGGGTGCTTTATTGCCTGATGCAGAATTTGTAAATACTCATTTTCATTTTGGGTCAAGGTCATCATTAGTGAGGCCAAGTGGATGTTCAAGGAAACAGCTAGTGTAGTAGAATTGCATCTCCATTGGAGGGTAGGCGCTCGATTAAAAGTTGGTGTCTTGGGGCAGAATCACAGTGAAAATGAAAACACTGTTTGACACATCTCCAAGTACTGTGCAGAGTGGCGTTTATCTACCACATTGGGGAACTGGCGTCATCTCTTACTTGGCAAGCCCCCTCAGCCAGTGGTGTCATTTCTCTAAGTGTTTGATTAAAACACTACACTTAACAGACCACACCCTTCAATGCAGGACTCACCATGAGGATGATGAGGATGGCACATGGGAACTGGAGGGTCTCCCAGCTCAGGCTCGTACCAGGGTGTGGCTGGGGCAGCTGGCAGTGTTTAGATGCCGCTCCTCCACCCTAAGCAGCTCCAGTTTGTTCCTGAGTGGATAAGAAGTTGTGCTGGTAACCCAAAGGCAGGCAGTTCGAATCCACCTGCTGCTCTGTGGGGGAAACAGGAGCATTTTCCTTCCTTGCCATTAACAGCCTTTGAAAACCTATTGGAGGGACAGATAGGATTCGATTCTCGCGCAACAGCTCATAATAGCAACAACAGCTGTGTGGTGTGGTTGGGGTTTTTTTTGTATTTTTTTTTTTAAATTTTCTTATTTTGTGTGTGTGTACCATGAAATCAGCTCTGACTGGTACAGGAGGAGATTGCCCCTCCTTCTCCAGCAGAGCCTCTGGTAGATTTAAACCACACACCTCTGGGATTACAGTGCAGCTTCCTGCCACTAGGCCACCAGAGCTTGCCATAGCTGTGTGTTTTTATAGGGAGCTCTCCACTTGCTAAATAACATGCCTCAGGAAACTGTGAACTTTGATAAATGTCGATAGTTGTAGAGGGGCTTCAAGCCTTTTGTTCATAGGGTCGCTATGAATCATGCTTGACTCGAAGGCAGTCCACATGGGGAGCTGTGCTGCTCAATCAAAGGCTGCAAGTCTCCGGTGGTTCAAATCCACCAGCAGGTACTTTAGAGAAATAGGAGCATAGGAGCAGTCTCCTCCCATTTGATTAACAGCCTCGGACCCCACGTGGAGGGTCAGCATTGAACAGGACGGCAGTCAGAGAGAGGGTGAGTGATAATATACTGAGGCCTCACTGTGGACATTGTTTGACACTTTGCAGTCTGATTTTTAAGTATGAATCTACCACTGCAAAGACTTCTTGTCCCTTTTCCAGCTATTCTTTTGTGTGGAACATTTCAGCAGCAGCCACTCACTCTTGCTGTTTGGAAGGAAAGAACCATTTTTTATATTCTTGGAGTAAAAAGGGTTTTCATATTTTCAAGTGTTGAAGATTTGATAAGTTAGTGTTCTGTGATAGAACTTGAGTTGATTTGAAAGACAGGCGATTGTGCTAATTGCCATGGAGATATGTGAATACTGAGTTTTAGAGGGTGTAGTCTTCTTGGAGTTGGAGTGACATCCATTTCCTAAATAACATGCCTCCGGAAACTGTGAGCTTTGATAAATGTTGATAGTTGTAGAGGGGCTTCAGGCCTTTTGTTCATAGGGTCGCTATGAATCCTGCTCGATTTGAAGGCAGTCAATAACAATAAGTTGTCTTCGGTCCTCAGTGGTCTCAACTATTCCTGTGTCCCTTGTCCATTCTGCTCCCAAGCCAGTCATTCTTCACGGCAGCATCTCTTCTAAAATGTGGCCAGATTCCGACCTGAACCCCTATCCCCATCTCATTGGTTGTGGCTCATATTGATCGTGTAGAACAGAGTGGAACTGCCCTGTGAGGCTTACCCAGCAACAGCAACACAAACTCACTGTCATTCAGTAGGTTCCAACTCACAGTGACCCTCCTTCAGCTTCCCAAGGCTGTAAATCCTTATGACTGTTATCTTGCTTTTACAGAGTACCTGGTGGATTTGAACTGCTGACCTTTCAGTTAGCAGCCTAACATGTTACACACTCTGTTCCCAGCACTCCTTCCCCACAGGGTTTGAAAACCGTAATCTTTACAGAAGCAGACTGTTAACATCTTTCTCTCTTGGAGTTGCCGGAGGGTCCAAACCACTGACCTTTTGGTTTAAGAGTTGAATGCTTATCCACTGCACTGCCAGGGCTCCTCACTCCTTCCTGGGACCTCTGGAAATGGTACATTCCCCATGGCAACCATCTGTGAGTACACGCTTCAGGGCTGTCGGATCTCCCACTCAGTAATCTTGCTCGTGAACAACCCACTTCAGTTCTCTCATCTGGAAAATGGAGAGGTAACAGGAGTCTGCAGTGATTAGCACAGCATTTTCTATCAAACCAAGACCAAACCTGGTTCCAGCTCACAGGGACCATGGAGAACAGGGCAGAACTGTCCGACAGGTGTTCGTTCCAAGGCTGTGCATGTTTATGGGACCAAATTACCACATCCTTCTCCCAAAGAAGCTAGTGTGTTTGAACCTCTGACCTTGGGTTAGGAGCTGAGTGTTTAACCACCGTCCTGCCAGGTCTCCTTGCTGCTCCAAATATTATATTTACTATTTATTGTTTAGTCATTTTTGCTGCGAATGGATCAGAATCTCTGGTTTTGGCATCTTCTTTATAAATTATACTATAGCTTGAAAATGTCCCAGATTTAGAGTTTTGCTTTCATAATGAGAAGACCTCTTCTCAATTATTTGTATTAGTTTTTCCTTTAAAAAAAAAAAGATGAATTGGCATCTTTTCGGTTTCGGGTTCAGTTTCTCTGTTCTCTTTTTTTCTGGGTGATGGTTAAAGTTTATATTACTTAAAAATTTTTGCACATGCGATAAAAAAAGTAAACGGCTGTATTTGATGCCGTTTGAAAGGCTCTCTTGCATCGTTTACCCATTCCCTTTGTGGACCTTTAGGATACTGTATTTAAGACACCACTTTGCAGCATTTTGCATAAATTTTACATGACAAAATGATATTTCAAACATATCAAGTTCCTTTTAAACCATGCAGACAACCCCCACCCCTGCTGTTGAGTCAGTTACAACTCACACTAACCCTCTGAAGTTAATGTGTTTAGCTGCTGACTGCAAAGTCGGAGGTTTGAGTCCACTCGGGTGCCATGGAAGAAAGGTTTGGGGGTCTGTTTCTGAAACATCAGCCCTTGGAAATCTTGTGGAGCAATAGACACACAGGGAGCTGTCGTGAGGGTGAAAGGACTGGTTAGAAGTGGCTGCCCCCGTCCCTCCTGTCTTCTGTGGGAAGAACATGGTGGCGTGGGCTGCTGGGTTCAAATCCTCATTCTTCTGTTTCCCGGATGTCTAGTTGTGTGTGGGCCAATCAGTATTCTCAGACTAAGTAGAGCAGAGCCCATCTGGCTGCCATCAGCAGTAGAAGTGGAGCACTGGTCACAGGGGCTGAACTTGGCACGATCTCTCTAAGCATGGCTGTCTTATCTCTTCCATTTCCCATACGCCATTGTGCGAGTGTTTGTCTTACCTTGTTTTAGTAAATTGCAATGGTATGGAAGGAAATAGTGTCTTCGTTTCTCTAGCCCTTTATACACATAGGATGTACTGCCGAGTTCCACAGAGTAAAGCTGGTATGATGTTATGTTGTTCTGGGTGAATAGAAATGAAATGGAAATGGAAAAAGAAATGAAAATGGAAGACTCTTGTATTCAATGGGACTTTCTTCCACTTTCTTCCTTTTTTCCCCTCGGTTTCTCCCCATCCTCCCTCTCCCACCTCTTTTAGCTTCCTCTTCCCCCTCCCCCACGTCCTTCTGGAAAAGCACCAAGGCCTAGTTCACTTCAAAGAGTTGACTTCAAAGTGCTCATGGCCCACTTGCTTGCCACTGAAGCCTGTAGGAACTGGTGTCAGTGGAAGACCCCGTGGCGGTTACATTTAAGGGTCTTGTGGGGCTTCTATTTTTACAGTCTCTTTAAAGGGGGAGGGTTACAGAAACATCTGCTTCTAAAAAATCAAACACATACCATTGAAATTCTAAAAAAGAAAGTGATTTTACCATTGGTAAAAAAACCCTAAGTCCTTTTCCTTTCATAAAAATGACTTTGGCTGCATTGTCCTAGTTATAAGAGCCTGGGACAGAAATATAGTCTGAACTTATCTGCAGTATTTTCCAAGATGGCTGAGTGATATATATCTCTATCTCTCTATCTCTATGTCTCTATCATCCATCTAGGACAGAAACATAGTCTGAACTTATCTGCAGTATTTTCCAAGATGACTGAGTGATATATATCTCTATCTCTCTATCTCTATGTCTCTATCATCCATCTATCTCTCTATCAATCTATCTGTCAATCTGTCTAATCTATGATGTTGCAGGAAACAGGACTTGAGCATGAACAGACCCCACATTCGTTCTCCTTTGAGTGTGGATGTGGGGTGGAAGAGAAGGGAGGGAAATGAAGGCCAGGGGGAACTTGCTTCATGGATCTTTTACTGCTTTTGTTTGTTGACTTTTTGGGACTTGGAGTGACAGACTCTTAAGAATGAGATATATAGCCCGGTTTCTGTGACAACCTCAAAAGGTATTGACTAAAGGCCTACTGTGAGTCTCAGCACCTTGCCAGTCCTTGCCTGAGTAGACCATGCTAAGTTCTTAGTGGTCTGACTCTTGCCGTCAGCTCAGTTGTAACCTCTCCTACTCCAACTTACACATTTATCTCTGTGTCCTTCTGGTCTGGGATCCAAACCATCACCACCTGCTAGCATCATGAATCCTTACGCTCACCCTTCAAGACCGAGTTCAGGGGTTAGTGAAGCACTTTATGGAGTTATACTGTATTGAATGTTGTTGGGTGCCATTGGGTCAAGTACGACTCATAGCGACCCCGTGAACAAAAGATCTGAACCCTGTTCTGTCCTGCACCATCCTCACACTTCCTGACACACAAGAGCCATTGCAGCAGTCACTGTGTCAGTCTACCTAGTTGAGGGTCTTTCTTTCCTTTGCTGACCCTCCACCTTTCCCAGCATCATGTCCCTCTCCAAGGAATAGTCCTTCTTAGCAACATGACCCAAGTATGTGAGATGAAGTCTCATCATTCTTGCCTCCAGAAAGCACTCTGGCTGCACCCTCTCCAAGACATATCTGTTCTCTTGGCCGTCCATAGGAAGTTCGGTGCTCTTCTCCAACCCCACAGCTCAGAGGTGTCAGTTCTTTTCCTGTCATCCTTAATCATTGTTCAGCTGTCAGATGCATAGCAAGCAATTGGAAAGACCATGGCCTGAGTCAGACCCCGAAAATTCATGTCTAGAAACTCAGAACATGACTTTACTTGGAAATAGGACATTTCCAGATATAGTTAGTTAAGATGCAGTTTTACTAAGTTGAGATGGGCCCTAAACCCAGTGGCTGATATGAAAAGGAAAGAATGCATTGATACACAGAGACCAGAAGGCCATGCACTGATGGAGAGAGAGATTGGAGCGATGCAGCTGTAAGCCAAGGAATGTCAGATTTCTGGCATCCACCAGAAACTAGGAGAGAGACAGGGAACAGATTCTTCCTCAGAGGTTCCAAAGGAGCCAACTCTCTTTCTTTTATTTAAGACTTGTGGCTTCTTGTTCTTTTAAGTCATCTAGCTTGTGGCACTTTGTAACAGCAGCCTTGTTATTGTTAGGTGCCATTGAGTTGACCGACTCACAGCAACCTTCTGTACAACAGAACAGAACTCTGTCTGGTCTCACCATCCTGCTTCTGAGGAGCACGTTGGCTATACTTATTCTAAGACAGATTTGCCCACTCTTTGCCTATTCATGATACATTCTGTATTCTTCAACAAGAATTCAACTGCATAGATTCTTCCTTGGCCTGTCTTATTTGTTGTACAGCTGTTATGTGAAACTGGGATGAATAAAAATGCCATGCCTTGGGTCAGGCACACAGTGCTCAAGATGATGCCTTGCCCTTGAACACTATAAAGAGGGTTTTAAAAATGTTTTTGTTTTAAATTTCTCCCTACCCATCAAATTGTGCAAACCCATGATTAATCCCTTCTCAAGTCCACACTCCTCTGCTTCCACTGTCCCCCACCTTGGATCCTGATACTTATGCTACAATCATGGTTTTAACAGTATTTGTCCTTATAGGACTGAATTAGTTCACTCAGTAGAATGCTCTCCAGTTCCTCCCAAGTTAGGTAATAATTTATAAAATCATTGTTCCTGCATGCTGCGTAGTATTCCACTGGGAATGCACCCTAATTTTAAAGAGATTTTTTTGTTGTTATTTTTGTTTCCACCCCCGCTCCTGTTGATTGAGTCCAAGGTAAATGAAGTAATCGACAACTTCATTCTTTTCTCTGTTTATTTTGTTGTTGTTTTTTGATTCAGTTGTGCAGTTTCGCAGCCCTGGGAACAAACTTCCCTAATGCCCTCTCAGTGCGTTCCTTTGTTCTCTAGTATGACCTTGTGAACACTTATTAGAACATATATTGCATTCTACATTAGGTATCTCTTTACACTTGTATTTCTGAAGATCATGAACTTGTTGAGTGTTTGGTGTCAATAGTTGTTAAAAGGATTGAGGTAGAACCCACGTACAGTGGTGAGGGAAGCATCTAAGGAAGATCTCTAAATCAAATTGTGGGAGGATGGATGCAGAGTATTTGTAGAATTGAAGAGAATGGACTCTGATGCTCCAGGCTATTAGCAGACAAAGGTGAGAAGTTGTCCTAGAGCCAAACTGAGCGAGGTTTCAAATGCCAGCCAAGATATCAGCCGTATTTAGAAAGGGAATGTGATGATTAAAGTGGAACTTTTAGAAAGATCTGCCTGTGTAGGTGTGAGCAGCGGGGTAGATTTAGAGCCCGGTGAGAGAACACTGCTGAGGTCCTAAAACGAGGTGCTGAGGGTTCAGAGCAGGGGCCAGCAGACCCCTGTCCACTGCCTACATCTGTGTGGCCAGTCAGCTGCGAAAAGCACTATTATTATGAAACAGTTGAAAAGAAAAGAAAAAGAATATTTTGTGACAACTGAAAATGATATGAAATTCAAATTTCAGTGTTTACAAATAAAGTTTTATTGGAGCAGGGCCCTGCTTTTGCATTTATTATGTGTTATGCATGGCAGCTTTTGCAGTATCACATTTGGGTAATTGCAACAGAAATCACTTGACTTACTAAGTGCAACAATGAATGAATGGAAATCCAAAGTCTCTGTAAACTTTCATTAAAATGAATTAAAAAAATCATTTGACTTACTGTGGCTGACATATTTACAGTTCAGCCCTTTTCAGAAAACCTTGACTGGGCCCTGGTGTAGAGGTGCCAGGATGAGCGAGTGAGGATGGAAACAGCCATCACCACTATCTCCACCACTGCCAGCACCACCGCCAGCACCACCGCCAGCACCACCGCCACCACCACTGCCACCACCACTGCCAGCACCACTGCCAGCTCAAGCATCTGCTTGCAGGTTGATTTTGCCTTATGGTGACCCTGTGAGGATAAACTACAATATCCCATAGTGTTTCCGTTGCATTGAACGAATCTTTGCAAAGGCAGACGGCTGCTGCCCTCTCCCGTGGAGCAGCTGCGAGGTTCAGTGTGTCGATCTTTTGGTTAGCAGCGGAACGCTGTAAGCACAGCAACACCAAGGCACCTAGAATGGAAAGCAAGATGCAGCACAGGAACGTTTTTCCAGCTGGCTGCTTATTCTCTTCTGATGTAGCTCTGTGTCTTGGCATCCAGTGGTGCTCTGGGTGTGGGCATGGTTAGGGCAGAGGTGCACAGCAAGGTGAAGGGATTGTACGTTCTCGGTGGAGGGCCTAAGCTGGTCTCCAGGTGAATCTGAGCCATTCGCATGGCTCCAGGACCCAGGTGAACCTGCAAGAAGGAGGGGAGGGGTGTGCAGCTCATAGGCTTACTCCTGACTCTGAGAGCTTCCGAGAGCAGCTGTGCTCTGCTGGGAGCCCTGCTGGCACGAGAGTGGGTTTGGCAGGCTGAAGGAGTCTGCTCTCTCTAATGATTCACAGGCTTAGAAATCCTGTAGCGTCTATACGACAGACTAGACTCTGTCATTTAGAGTCAGCGTGGATTGGCATCGACTCCCTAGCAGTGGGTTTTGATTTGGTGGTGTGCGGCAGAGGCAGGAGGAAGGGCGGAGGAGGCGTGGCCCTGGGAAGCTGCCTTCTACCCCGCTGCACCTCCTAAAGGGCGTGCTCATGCATGACCTAAGAACTTGGAACTCTCTGTGGGCGTTGATGCTCTTTTCCCTGCCTTTGGGGAATGAGAGGCAAATCTGATGCCTCCTTTAGGCCTCATGAGAAGGATAGGAGGCTACCTCCCCCCTGCTGTGTCCTGGGAGTGAGCTCTTTGAGTCTGAAAAGATAGAAAGAGGAAAGGAAAGTGGAAAGAGCTGTTCAAGAGGAAAACGTCTCAAGGCATAATGTCCCCAGTCAAGGAAAAGGCTTCACTTGGCCTTTGGAGTAGCTCAGTGTTATAATAGTTGGCTTCTGTGCAGGAAACTTGGGTTTGATTCCTAACTCATGTGCCCTTATTCTTAGTTTCAATCCCTCCATCAGTGGAGGCTTGTGTTTTGCTATGATGCTGAGCATGTTCCTTCCAGACTAAGACTAGGAAGAAAGGCCTGATGATGTACTTTAAAAAAAAAATATATATATATATTGTGTACCGTTGAATCAGATCTGACTAACACAGGAGATTGCCCCTCCTTCTCCAGCAGAGCATCTGGTGGATTTGAACTGCACACCTTTGGGATTGTAGCGTATCTATTTGCCACTAGGCCACCAGCGCTCCCTCTGATGATGTACTTTTGCAAATCAAGATTGGTCAGCAGTTCTTACTGTTCTGCATGGGGTCTCGATGCATGAGGAGTTGATGTGCTTGGCTGTGAGTAAGCCAAGGCAGCTCACAACAACAGAGTGATAAGTAGATATTTTGTTTTCTGTGAGTCAGAGAGAAGGTGCTGCCTGAAGTCTAACTACTTCTGGAGAAATGAGGACTCAAACTAGAAACATGACACAGTGGCTCCAACAGTGGGTTTGTTGGGTTGTGAAGACAGCGTAGAGTTGGGGAGGGGTTCCTTCCTTCTCTTGTACAAAGCAAGGGCCACTGAGTCAGAACCAATTCAGTGACTTCTCACAATAGTAGCAACAAATGACTAGAACGCAACTTTGAGAGGGTCTTGTCTAAGTTTCTTACTTTGCAGGTGGAAAGCCCGAGGCAGTGGATTTGATGGATGGATGGACCAAAGTTAGTTGGTTCATAGTGGAACCTGGATTTAATCTCAAGTTTATTGTCACTAAGAGATTCTTAACTTGACAGCATCCCAGTGCTCAATGCTTTGTGTGCAGGTTTTATTTTTAGCACAACTTTGGGAAGTAGTTAGTTCTCCTATTTTACAGATGAGGAAAATGAGATTTGAAAAGACAAACTTCCCCATAATCCAATAACGGGAAATGAGCATCAGATCCTGATGAGGCTGATTTCCAAATCTGTGTTTTTAACGAGCAAATTCACATGTGACTACTCAGGGCGACTTTCGAGCTTCTGCTCCCAGCGTGTCTGGGAGAGCTGTCTGGTTTTTAATCCCTGCCTCAGCCGTGTCCTGAATACCTGCGATAAGGCAGACGAGGAGGGCAGGAGGCCAGACATCTTTGATTCGTGAGCTCAGTCTTCCTCGACTGTTTCTGTGTTGTTGTAATTGACTCTCGTAGCTGACCCTCCAGTGGGTGTTCAGAGGCTGTGAACTGTGTGGGAGGAGATTGCCCATCTTTCTTCAATGGAACAGCTGGTGGAGTCAGACTACCTCCCTTTTTTGGTCAGAAATTCCATTTCTTACGACTAGGCCACCAGCTCTCCATTCCTTGGTTGTTTGGTGGATTATGTGTTGTCTAATCTATTATTAACCTGGAGAAAGGACGGAAGTTATACAGGTGTCCAGGTCTTTTCTTAATAGGGTCGCTTTGAGTCGCATATGACTCGACTGCACTTAACAACAACAGCATAGAGAGAGATCAGTTGGCCTAGTGGATAGAAAGTGATGCTACCAAGCTAAAGGTGGCTGACTCTAATCCACGGCCCTCAGGCCTGTCTTTAATTGTTTTTGGTGAAACATTCTTCTAGGTCACATAGCCCTGGTCTGTCCACATGCTGTACAGAGGTATCTCGTGATTGCTGTGAAGCTGAACACTGTGACACTGATGTGTCAGATGTGAGCATAGTCACCATGGTGGACAGTGTTTGGTGGAGCTCCCTGATTAAAACAAGCCTGGAAAAAGGAGTGTCATCCATTTCCAACATAGCTTGCCTCTGGAAACCCTATGAACCCGGAGGAAGGACAGAAGTTACACAAGTGTTCAGGTCTTTTCATTCATAGCGTCATTATGAGTTGTCTACAACTCGAAGGCACTTAACAACATCTACAACCACCACCACCTACTGCAACTCATAGTGACCCGACGAACAATAGCTCTGTACCCTACCCTCTTCCTGAACCAGTCTCTCTGTCTCTGATACCCTTCTCTCTGATCTTGGCCTCAGCCCCAAGGGCTTCTCCTCTGTAAAGGTGACCCTGAGCCCTTGGGCATACTTTCTGTCCCTCTAGGACTATGGAATCATCTTGGATTCCTACTTCATTAGCACCACCCAAACCAAACTCGCCATCACTGAATCCATTCTGAGTCAGAACAACTATATAGGACAGAGTAGATTTCTGAGTCTAGAAATCTCCACAGGAGCAGACAATCTCCTCTTTCTTTCATACAGTAGATGGGAGGAGGGGGTTTCAAACTGCCAACCTTTGGATAAGCAGTCCAACTCTTAATCTGTTGCACCATCAGGACTCCTTCATTAGCATATTACCCCCACACAATGAAGGCTCTCAGCAAATGTTGAATGAAAGAATGAATGCAGGCCTGGGTCATCCTCTGACTTCATTGTGCAAAAGATAATTTGACTGAGTTTCTATTAAAGGTAATGGAAAGATTTTGGAAACCGATGTGATGCTTGAAAAATGTGACAAATGGAATTACTGTCACATTATAGGTAGACAAAAGTGTTGAACTGGCAAATGTTTTCCTATGCATTTGGCACAATTAAGGGATAAAAATGGAAAGAGAAAAAGAAAAAGGAGCACTTGAAGAACTTACTAAAGATTCAGATTCCCACGTTCAAGCTCCAGGAGAAATTGGCTCCTGGCTTTGAGATGAGACATCTGAGTTTTCTTCAGGTGCCCAGGTGTTTCTGACGCGGGTGGTCTGTAAGCCGCATTTGGAGGAACTCTGGCACAGGTGCCCAGCCTTCTGGAATAAAGACAGGCACGGAACATTAAAAATAGCGCTCCATTCATGTGCCTGTGCCTCCTGCCGGCGACAGGTCCGGATGTGGGCCAGTTCCCAGCTGAGGGAAAATGAACAGTGTCTTCTCCAAGGTGCCCGGAGCAAACTGAGTCACAGGAATGTGCCGGCCAGTCAGGCTGAAGGGAACTTCCAAGTCTTTTTTAAACCTTAGCGAGAACTATGTTGGTCAGGGGAGAAGGGAGGGGAGGAAGCTCAAAGTGGGGCCTGAAATTGGCCGAAGCCACGGGGGCCGCCTGTACTTTGGGTGGCCACCAATAGCTGTTGCTATAAATGCCCCCTTTCCTCTTGTAATAGCCACTTCCTCGGCAGGGCCTGTGTGTTGGTTGGTTGCCACAAATGCCTCCTGGGAGAGAGAAAAGAGAGAGAAGCGGGCCAGGCTGCGGTTGGGACTTTGCAGGGAAGATAGGAGAGCTGGCTTTTCCTCGTCACAGGACTGACTCACTGTGAGATTCAGAGGGAGTGACTGACAGGCCCTGGGCTGCCTTTTCCATCTGTAGAATGGGCAGAGTGGAGGGACAGAGCAGTAATGCTTATTTCTTCTCAAAGGAGTGTTTGAAGGCCCTTGTCGTGCTGGAACACAGGGCTCTCTTGTTGGTCTTTTCGTGAAGGCCGAGGAAATACATGGGTCTTGGAGTTAACTCTTTCAGTCAGGGTGTGCATGGCGAATGGTTGCAAGCCCCTTAATCACATCATAATGAAATATTCTTCTAAAAAATAAGCTCCTTGGGTGTAGGGGCTTTGCTTTTTTTCTTCTCTTGCTGCTGAAAACTCAGCCTGGCACACACTAAAAATCAATTTAAAACGGTCACCTTTGACTTATGATGATCCCATGTGTCAGGGCCAAACTTTACAGTTCACTATTTTTGGAAATAGATCATCAGTCCTTTCTTTCAAGGGTCTCTGGGTGGACTCAAACTTGTAACCCTTCAGTTAGCAGTCCAGTGAGTGCGTTAACTATTTGTACCACCCAAGGGCTCCTGGCACACAGTGGTCTGTGTTGTTGAGTTGATTCTGACTCCTGGGGATGATGGGATGGAGTAGAACCAAGGGAGCTGATGTCCAAGGCTTTTCTCGTATGGAGCTGCTGGTGGGTTTGAACTGCTCACTTTCACTTAACTGAGCTCCTAACCATTGCTCTGCTGCGGTTCCTATTACACAAAGCAGGGCCCATAAGTACTGATGGAATTAATAGTAGCTCTAAACACTGGGACCTACAAGATGGGGCCCCCATTCTTTTTCGTCTTCTCAGGTTTGACTTGCTGTTTGAGGAGCCAGAGGTTTTGAGGGGATGAAGCTTATCTTTCACCTTGACTCTTTGTATTTCTTCCATTTTCTTCTCTTTACTTGGAAGGTCATAATGTTGCAGTTGGTGATTGTGACTCATAGTGACCCTATGTAGAACAGCTCTGAACTCTATTGTTAACCAACCTTATTGTCTCTGACACACCCACCCCATTATTCCCAGTCACTGAGTCAATCCATTTCATTAAGGGTCTTCTTCTCTTGTGCTGTCCCTCCACCCTCCCAAGCATACTGTCCCTCTCCAAGAAATGGTCCCTCCTTAAATTATGCCAAAGTATGTCAGATGGAGCTTCAGAAGCCTTGCCTCCAAAAAAAAAAAAAAAGAAGCCTTGCCTCCAAAGAACAGCCTGGTTTAACCCTCTCCACGACGAATCTGTTTGTTCTCCTGGCAGTCCATGGTATATTCAAGACTCTTCTCCAGCACCACAGCTCAAAGGCATCAATTCTCCTTCTATTATCCCTAGTCATCGCACCTAATCCAGGCCATGGTCTTTGCAATTACTTGGTATGATCAGAAAAGCTGGACGATGACTAGGGATGATAGAAGGAGAAGGTCATCATAGGTTAAGGGAATGTTAGAAATTTGTGTAGTGGAATGAACTATGCCAAGGACTGAGAAGGCCTGAGTTTAAATTCCGAGCCTGATGTACCAGTTAGTTATTAAGCATTTCCAGTTTCAGTTTCTATGTAAAATAGGTGAGTGATAGTCATCCTGCCGCCTGCCAGTTGAGATGTTCATCCGTAACAGACTGAGTGAATGTGCAGTACAGGTTTGTAGAGTGATAGATGGGGCGTATGAGGGAGGAGGGTGTGGAAGCCTCTAGGGGTGTGACCTCTGAGGGTCACCCCGCCTAGTTCGCTTGGTTAGAGATCCAGCCTCGGTGGGCAGGCCACTCTCCCCATGGGCTGTGGGGATTTTTTTTTTAAAGCACAAGCAGAGTAACCCATGGTTTATGGTGAAACCCTGAAATTAGCAATTCCTGGGCTGGCTGGGTTAGACTTCCTAAGCCAACTACGTCCTCGTGTGCAGTCATCTGGGCCTGGGCTTCATGCCGCCCCAGTAGTGCTCCCCACTCCTGACACGAGTGTACGTCTGCTTGTTTATGTGTGTCGGGTCTGTCTTTCCCATGAAAATGTGAGGTGCATGTGGACAGGGCCTTAGCTTTGTTCACTGCTGAACTCCCAGCTCCCAGAACAATTGCTGACATGTAGTGAGTGCCTGGGAAATATTTGTGGAGCGAATGAATTCAAGTTATGAATCAGTACTTCTAGGGGATATGAAGATTCTGAGTTTGAAAGTAGTTCTGGTGCTCCTGGGAACTCCCAAGCCCCTTTCCAAGGGTCTCTGGGGTCAAAACCATTTTCACAAAAATGGTAAACTATTTTCTATCCAGAGTGCAAATCTCCGTAAACTGTTAGATCCCCAGCGACCAGCGATGGTGTCACACAGCCGTGTATGGATAAACAGGCAGGCAAAGGAGGCAGACCAAGTGGATTTTCTTCTTTTATTTATTTTTATTGTGATTGAAAGGAAAGCATATGGTGGGTTTTTTTTTTATTCAATCATTCACATATTTTTTCCCCCAGCATTAGTTACAGTACCTGTCATGTAGTCATACTTTCCCCATTCTCTTCCCTGTCATTTTAATCTCCTTTTGTCCTCCTGTCCTACACTCTCCTGCCTTCAGGACTTTATCCTTGGTCAAAGAGTGCACTTTTGACTTTATATGGTTGTTATTCTGAGGAGTGAGCTGCCTCCCTGCTGCCACTGGTTACCCTGTGGGCTTGCCTGTCATTTGACTAAAAGTTAAGCCACTGGGTTGAGCTTGATTCCAAGTTTGAAAAAGGACTGAGAGCCATCGCCTTGGAGGTTCTGCCATCTCTACCAGACCAGGAAGCATGACTTTCTTCTACATTTGTACCCTTTCTATCTAGGATCGTTGGCTATCATCCCTTGGAAAAGTGGTCAGTATTGGTAGTGGGGTACCATCTAGTTTTTCTGGTCTCAGCGTCGTGGAAGTTGACATTTGCGTGTCCTCACTAAATTCCAAGATCTTTAAAAGGTCATGAGACTAGAAGGTGGCCGAGTCAGCAGGGAGATGCCCAAAGACCATGTCTACTTTTGCAGTTGGAATCTTCCACTGGCTCCACAAGAGAAAGATGGGCAGTGTTTCTTCTGTGGGATTTATAGTCTTGGAAACCCAGTGGAGGGTCAACCAGGAGTCAGTGCTGACTCATTGGCAGCAAAGTGATGAGATGAAGGACTTGAATGTTGGAGAAGCCCTGGCAGGGCGGAGGGGAGGGACTGTGATGCTGCAGATCACACGGGATCCTAACGAGTGTTACAACACACCCCTGTGTTAGGAGGTAAGATGTTTTAACTTTTCTGGTTGCATGACTTTGGGAAAATTGTGAGGTCCCAGGGTCTTGGTTTTCCTGTTGGTTGAAGGCTGAGTCTGGAGGACTAGGGGCTGGCTGGGTGGCACAGTGTGTTGGTCCAGTTCTTTGCTGTCAGCTGCCTGCAGGTTGATTCTGTCTCCCGGAGACCCAGCCCTGAGGTGTTGCACAGCAGAACTGCTTGATGGAATGTCAAGGTTGTTAATCTTTCAGAAGCACCTCCCTAGGCCTGGCTGCTTGGGTGCCTTTGAGAGGATCCGAATCATCAATCTTCTGGTTTGTAGTTGAGCGTTTAACTGTTTATGCCACTCAGGGGCAGACTCTGCCCTCCACTCCCAACATTTTTATGTTTAATTCTTGGAGACTTAGCTCACTGTTCCTCCCCTAAAAGAGACTGAAGAAACTTGATATAGTGAGAGGAGATTTCAAGGGACAGATGAGCCTTCAGTCTGAACAAGGCTTGCTTGGTAAACAGTGCTACTTTTAGATTTGGGGACCCACCCTGCAGGTGAATAAACTGACACTCTGTCCGTTACTAGTGGAGGTTGAGTGACACCTTCTCTTGGGTTCCAGGCTGTCTTCGTCCAGGCTGTGAGCTGAAGCTTCACATACTCACATAGCCCAGGATGAGAGCAGTGAATTTACATGGAATCTTTCCTGGGATTTCTTGAACAACTGAGGCTCATGGCTTGTAGTCTCCTGTTCCTTTCAAGGACCGTGGAGTCTGCTGGAAGACTCTGTGTGTGTGTGTGTGTGTGTGTGTGTGTGTGTGTGTCTTCATGTGTGTATCTGAATCTTATTACAAATCTGTAATTTCCTGCTGCTCTTTTTGATGCAATCATGCTTTTTTTTTTTTAAAATCTTTCCCCTCCTTCTTCTGAAAATGTTTCTGTATCACCATGCCATAGGAGAACTGCACACCTTGGTAGAAAAATGGGCCAGTGTTGGGTTGGGATGATTGGAAAAAAACCCAATGCGTAACAAAGCTCTGAACTTCTTGCCTCACACAGTAAACAGAATCTCAAAACCAAACAAAAAATATCCCCAAATAAAGATAAACTGTGAGTGGGTTCCAGTTCCTAGTGACCTGATAGGACAGAGTAGAACTGTCCCATAGAATTCGAAGCCTTTACAGAAGTTAATGGCCTCATCTTTCTCCTGTCAAGCAGCTGGTCTGCATCAAACCACTACATGCTGGTCTTTCTGAACTGCCACACGTCAAACCACTGCTCCACTCAGGCTCATTGCTTGGTCTGTATTATTTAATCATAACTTATTATGACTATTAAGAACTCTGGTGGCCTAGTGAGTAAAGAGTTGCACTGCCAACTTAAAGACATGGAGTTTGAATGTACCACCTGCTTTTGGGGAGAAAAATGGGCAATCCCCTCCTCTGTGATTTACAGCCTCGGAAAACCAACTGGAAGGTAAGCTCTGAGTTGGTTCTGACTCCACGACGGTGAGTTGAGTTCTTATGAAGTTAAACTGGGTAATTTGTTATTAGTATCAGTGCTGTTTCTCTTTTATTATCTTGGTCATTGACTCATACAAGTCATATTATTCTAGTTTATTATGAAACGGAAACACATCTAGCTCTTCTCGGGTGCTAGTTTATTATGAAATGGAAACACATCTAGCTCTTCTCGGGTGCAGTCACAAACAACAAATTTTATGTTGTAAAACCAGTGTGGTTAGACAGTTAGATGGCAGGGGTCCCCACACACTGGTCTGCAGGATTACATACAGCCTGAGAAGTTTCCAGCTGTCCAAGGTCAAAAGAAGAAGAGAGTGGAGCCACATTATCATGAAGCTCAAATTGACTCGAAGGACCTTCTTTTCAATGAAATATGCCTTTTCTGTATTTTTAGGTTTAAGTGCCTCTATTTTGTGATGTGCAAATGATAGTGGATGGTTAACCAGTAACTGGTTGCTTTGAGTCAATTCTGACTCAAAACTGTGCTCCATGGCGTTTTTAGAGATTTAATTTTTTGGAAGTATACCACGAGACCTTTTTTTGAGGTGCCTCTGGGTAGATCTGAACTGCCCAACTTTTGGATGGAAGCCAAACAGTAGACTACATCGCTTATCAAAACCCCAAATCAGTACTGTCACGCAGATTCTGACTTATGCTCTCATTGAGTTTCTGAGGCTGTAAATCTTTCTTGGAGGAAATTACCCATCTTTTTCCCAAGGAGCTGCTTGGTAGATTAGAACTGCCAACCTTTGGGCTAACAACACAGCACTCAACATACTGTGCTACCAGGACTCCTGAGTAATAGGTGGTCTCAAAAACCCTCTGCCATCAAGTCAGAGCCAACTCAAAGCTGACCCTTCACAGGGTTTCTGAGGCTGTAAGTCACACAGGGGGAGAGGAACCATTTTTTCTCCCTCTGATCTCTTGGCAGATTCAAACTGGTAGAGAGGCTTGGCCTTAGGTTTACCAGTGCGACTCCCCTTGGACCGGGCTACCAGGGCTGTCTTACCAGGTGGCCAGTTACCAGGTGGTCAGTATCCTTTAGTTGACAAAGTGAAAAGTTGAAAATGCTTTGTAGACCCTTGATGTGTGAAACTGTATTGATCTAGAAAACCTAAAACCCTGACAGATAAATCAAAAGTAAGAGCTTCAAGAGACCTTAGGAAATGGGTTAAGGTAGTTTGCTTTTTTTTTACAGCTGAGGCTCAGGGTAGCGATAGGACTTGTCTGAGGTCACATGGCAAGTTCATTTTAGAGAACGGTGACGGTGACTAAGAATGCTGTTTTCCCAGTCAGCTACACCTGTGACTTATGATCTGGTTTGTAAATTTAGGGTACCAGTCCTAAAGGATTAAAGGCGTGCTCGTGTCCCACTGTTAAAGAATTAAGAGCTGCTAAAAGCAGAGATTTGAACCCACCAGCTGATCTATGGGACAAAGATGAGGCAATCTACTTCTAGAAAGTCTCACAGCCTTGGAAACCCCAGGAGGCAGTTGTGCTTGTCTTTGAAGGTTTGTGTGAAGATGGCCAGTTTTGATTTTGGTTCCAAGGGATTCATGTGAGACTTGCATAATATTATTTGGCTTGAGAGAGACTTTGGGTTAAAATCATAGTTCCAGGGCCCCCCTCAACCCTATCAAACTTCTTTGGGGAGCTCATGGATCCACATTTGTTAGAAGGATTTTGTTTTTAGCAAAGTCCCTGCATCATGATTCTAAGTAGTTACCTGCTACTTGGTTTCTCAGCCGTCTTTTGGAGAAGGGGGTGTGTGTCATTCTCCCCTTGTGTGATTTATTGCCTCTGAAAACTCACTGGAGGGTAAGCGATGAGTTGGTTCCAACTCGGCAGCATACAATAGCAGCAATTGTTACTAAGTGCCATGTGGTCTATTCTGACTCACAGAGACCCAGTGCACAACAGAAGGAAGCCTTGCCTCGTCCCGTGCTCTCGTCACAGTTACTGCTCGTTTGTTACAGACACTGTCAATTCATCTCCTTCAGAGTCTTCTTATTATTTTACTGACTCTCTCCAAAGAGAGCTCTGGTGGCCTAGTGGTAAGAAGCTGCGCTGCAATCCCAAAGGCATGCAGTTCGAATCCACCAGATGCTCTGTGGGAGGATGATAGGCAGTCTCTTTCTTTGCTGTTTACTGCCTCTGAAAACCTGCTGTGTATCATTCCAACTCAATGACAAACAACAACAACAACAACTACTACTACTTCTACTTTATCAAAGGAGCTGGCTAGCATCCTGTGTTACATGTTAAGCTGCAAACCAACAGGCAGTGGCTCAAATCCACCATCTGCTCTGAGGGAGAAAGCTGAGGCAGTGTGCTTCTGTTAGGATGTGCAGCCTTACTGTAGTCCTAGAAGTGCACGGTTCGAATCCAACCAGATGCTCTGCTGGAGAAGGAGGGGCCATCTCCTCTTGTACCAGTCAGATCCGTTTTGACAGTACATACACAAAAATAATTTTATTTTTTTTAAAAAAGATGTGCAGCCTTGGAAACATGATTGAGGGTCATAACAGAATCAACTCCATGACAGTGGATTTAGGCCTTGGATTTTTTTTCTGCTTCACGAGGAAGGGAGTTTAAAAAAAAAAAGGCCTCCTCCTCCATCAGTGCTAATCTGTGGTACTGGTCTTGGGACGGGTGGATGAAAGGGTTTCTAGCCGCAATAAATTTTATGTATTCAGCTTAGACACTCTTTTTTTCCCCCCTTGAAGATCCAAGATAATTGGCAGGATATCCTCCAATGACTGTGTTCCCTTTGTCATCTCAGCATCAAGGGATGGCTTTCTTTTCTTCTTTAGGAGTGTGATCATAGTGTAGCAGGCCTGCAGAAATGCTCTCGGCAGCCTGTCAGAGTCAGAGACCAGAGAGCAGCCCATGCTCCCTCTAGAAGCTTTGCAACAACTGACATAAATTATCATGTGGGAACAGAGAGGCCCCAGCCCAAGCCAGGTTGGTGACAGTTAGTGAGCCCATATGTTCACAGATGAAAGAAGCACTTGACTTGGCTAGTGGCCCCGAACATCCCAGCTTGCTTCCAGAGACTCGTCCTAGAGACCAGGGCCCAGCAATGTGTGGAACGAGCCAGCTGGCCAGTGCTTGGTGCCCATGGCCCCACCCCAGGTGTGGTCATTGCTGTGAGATTCTCAACCCCAAACAGGTCTGGAGGTTTTCTCTCCACACATGACTTCAGTGTCTTCATCACCTTCTTTTGTTTGTTGTAGTGAAAAAAAAAGTGAAAAAAAAATTCAATATATATTTATGTGTGTATATGTATGTTTATGTGTGTGTATATATAGATATGTACATATATATGTAGGTGTGTGTGTAAATATATATAAAAATATATATAACATAACACTTGCCATTTCAACATTTGTTTCCCTATAACTCAGTGACATTAATTTTGTCGCCATGTTGTACAACTGCTACCACTTTCTAGTTCTGATTTTTTTCTTTGTCCCTAGCAATTAGAGAATTGTAAGCAGTAGCACCTCCGTTCCCCTTTGCACCTACTTCTGTTGTTGTTTAGCTCCGTCTAGTTGATTTCTGACTCCTAGTGACCTCACGTGACAAAGTGCAGTGGCCCAGTTGTGTTTCCTAGTCTGAGTTTGTGAGGAAGGCACAGGATCCCGCAGGGTTTCTGTATGCTGCATGTAAAATTGCTCTGGGTGGGTTTCAGAGAACCATCCAGTGCTTACCCGTCACACCACCGGGACTCCTACGTGCCGTGGGGAACCACTAATAAACTCTGAACTCTACACTTTTACCTAATCAGATGAAATGGAACCTGTGAGGGCTGGATCCAGCAACTACTTGGCTTTTCTGGGTCTCATACTTTTCTGCTTTTGACAGGGTGTGGTCTTACCACTTTTCTACTGCTGTTTGTTTTTGTGGATGCCGGGTTTTGTAGGTGCCATGTCGCCTAGTCATCTCATAACAACCCTCTGACCCTGGGTTGAAACCAACCCTGTCATGCACTGAGCTCACATTCGCTTCCCAGGCTCAGCCCACTGTTTTCGTAATTGTGACAATCCATCTTGTTGAGGGCGTCCCTCTCTTTCTCCCATTCTCGACCTTCTCAGCATTGCTTGCTGCCTTTTCCCAAGACCTGGTCCCTCTTGACAGCATGCACAAAGGATGTGAGGTGAAGTTTCACCTTCCTTACCTCTAAGGGGCAACCTGGTTGTATTTCCCCTAAGACAGAATTATTTGTTCTTTTGACAGTCCATGGGATATGCTCTTTATTGGAAAATGTTTGAATTTTCCTTTCCTGACAAGTTTCTGTCTCTCGCAGATCTCTCTGTATGTCAGTATGTCATCTGAATGGAATCTTAGAATATTTATCCTTTTGTGTCTGACTCTGACCCTTTCCATTATTTTTTCAAATGTCATTCATCTCAAAGCATGCATGGGAATTTTAGTCGTCTTTATGGCTGAGCCACAATCACACTGGGATTGATTGCTTCACCCTGGCTTTCACATGGTTTGGGTCTCTATCTCGCAGTGGAATCCTGGGTCATACGGTCATTGCACGTGTAACTTTGTGAGGGAGGGTATCATTTTAGATCTCCTTTACATTTTGCAGATGGGTGAACAGAGCCTCATGGTGGCCCATCTGTGCCCAAGGCTGTCTCCTGCTCCCCTGCCACCTCTTTCCCTCCGCAAGAGGGACGAATCTCATGTGGATCCCGTAGTAATGCTTGCTGTGCTTGGCCGAGGACGATACGAGCAGATGCCATTTCCATCCTGGCGTGTCATATTAAGGACATTTATGTGGTGCTGGCTTCGGCCAAGTCCGCCGATGTGCTCTCAGATGTTTAGCATTACCTGCGTTAGTAAGTCTGAGACAGAGTTTATTAGCTTTTTTAAATTCAGGTGTTACACACTCATTTCTCCTAATTACGGCCTCCCTGCATTCTTCATCCCTGGTTCAGTGGACTCTGCAGGCGGGAGGGCTGTCTGCTTTTTTTGAGAAGTCCTTTGAGCATTTTCAGTTTAGTTGGTATGGAAATGATGTAAAGTCCCTGCTCCCTTTTCTTTTAGCTTATGCAAAGAGTTTATGTCCCTTGTGGAAATTGTGGCCCTTGTGTCAAGTGTAGGGGACAAGGGAGATGACTTGTTGGCCGCTTTTTCAGTCTTTCCTTTTTAAAAATTTTTTAAAATTTTTTATTATTTTTTGCATGTGTGCCATCAAATCAGATCTGACTGGTACAGGAGGAGATTGTCCCTTCTTCTCCAGCAGAGCATCTGGTGTATTTGAACCGTGAGCCTCTGGGTTTGCAATGTAGCTTCTTGCCACTAGGCCACCAGAGCTCCCTTCAGTCTTTCTTTAATGTAGTAAAAAAAAAATTAAAAAGACAAAAAAAAAGAGTTGCTGTCACATTGTTGCATCTTGACTGGCCTTCTCTGAGTGAAAAGTTAGTTATTTGTATTATGACTTTTTCTCTCCTTGTCTTGTTTCTGCTCTGGATTTGACCTTCCCCCACCCCTTTGTTGTTTTTGTTTTGTGTACCACTTTGGAACCAACTCAACTCATCGCTGACCCTCCAACAGGTTTTCAGATGCAGTACGTAGCATGGGAGGAGACTGCTCATCCTTCTCGCATGGAATAACTGGTGGATGTGAACTACATGACTTTGGGATGACAGTGAAGCTTCTTACCACTGGTCCACCAGAGCTCCCTTTGTTTCTTTGGGTAATTCAAAAATTTCTTATAGACACCTGCTTCTACAAGGCTGGGGTCAAGATAAGACTGTAGGAACCACTCAGAAAGAAGTAATTTCTTTGGAAATCTCTTCCTAGAGACCCTTTGCTCAGAGGTTGTTATTATATTGGAAGGATTTTGTCCTCACCACTGAAGTCTGTCTTCTGGGGCCTGGGTGAGCAGAGCCTCTGAGGCCAGGCCTGCAGCCTAAAGCATTGCTAGTCTGTGGGATAGAGTTGAGCCGCCCTTGAGAAGATTGTAGGTTAGCTTTTGGCCACACAAATGGTTATTTCTAGATTCCCCAGGGTGCTGTTCAGAACTGCAGGTGCTTCTAAGCATGGCTGTGAGACACAGAGGTAGTCGCCACACCTATACGGATGGTCACTTCTGAAACAAACCAAGTATCTTAAGTATGCCCTCTTGCAAACTGGAAACGTTGGTAAACTTAGTAATAACCTATATTTGAGGAGTATTTACAGTCTGTGAAGAGGGAGTCCATGCGGTCTCACCTGATCTTTAAGCAACTCTGTGAACTTTGAAGGCGGGAGGGACACATCTCATTTTAAAGATATAGGAACAAAGGTCCAGAACAGACGAGGCATCTTGTCCCCAGGGACTGGAGAAGGGCGTTACGTCAGCACCCACAGGGTTATTATTCCTTTCTATTGCCATCTTTCTCTCTAGGCAGAAGAGCCCCTCTGGGGATTGGTCTCCACTTTGATTCTGTACATAGCCTTCTGTACCGTCCTGGCTCAATTTCATCAGGTACACATCCCAACCAACCCTGTCTACTTGCTTCCTGACTTGCATGTTTTAACAAGTAGAAAACCAATTATTTGGAGAATTCATTTCTCTTTTGACCATGCTCTTCAGTGCTACCTCTGTCAGCTAGCAGGGTTTCGTTGATGAATGAGTTTCTGTCTGGGTTCTTCTGTTCATCGGTGGGTCTGGCTGTTCCCGCGTCAGTAGCACACTGTGTTGCTGCACTTGGGGGCCATCGAGTTGGTTCTGATTCACAGCGACCCTACGTGTAGCAGCACTGAACCCTTCTAGGCCCTGTGCCTTCCTCACAGCGGCGTTGGCCCTTTGTGGCACCTATGTTGTCAGTCCATCCCTTTGAGGATCTCCTTTATTGCTGACCATCTTCTTTACCAAGGGTGACGTCCTTTTCCAAGCACTAACCAGTCTTAAGAACATGAAAGGACATACTTTAAAAAAATTTTTATTAATTTTTGGCAAGCTCTGGTGGCCTAGTGGCAAGAAGCTGCACTGCAATCCCAGAGGTGCGTGGTTCAAATCCACCAGATGCTCTGCTGTAAAAGGAGGAACAATCTCCTCCTGTACCAGTCAGATCTGATTTGACAGTACACACACACAAATAATAAAAAATTTAAAAAATTTATTAACTTTAATGAAAGTTTGCAGAGGTTTTGGATTTCCATTCATTCATTGTTGCATTTTTCTCCCTGCCCACTCCCTCCCCTCCCAATTCGCTCTTCTCCTTGAAAAGTAAAAGAAAAACTCTTCATTGTTATGTAATCCCTCCCCCCAAGTCCACTCTACTGTGGAGCCTTCATTCTGGACTCCTGTCATGACAATAATACTCAATCATATATCCCTTTTAAACAGTTCTCTCTCTCATCTGTTTCAATGCAGTATACATCATTCATCCCCTCCTTCTCTGTCTTCCCTCAACTCCTATGTCAGTCCCATTTTACAACAGTGGCACTATGCAATATCTGTCCTATTGTGACGGAGCTATTTCACTCAGCATAATGTCCTCCAGGGTCACCCATTTTGTATACTATTGCATGAGTTCCTCGTTTTTAAATGCAGCATAGTATTCCATTGTGTGAATATACCAGAGCTTCTCTTTCCATTAGTTTGTTGATGGACAGTTAGGTTGTTTCCAACTCTTCGCTGTTTTTAACAAAGCCGCAATAAACATGGGTGTGCATATATGCAGTTATGGTTTCTTTGGGGTATATTTCCAGTAGTGGAATTGCTGGATCAAATGGTATCTCTATTTGCAACTTTTGGAGAAAGTGTCATACTGCCTTCCGTAGTGGTTCCACCATTTTACACTCCCACCAACAGTGAATAAGGGTTTCAGTTTCTACACAACCTCACCAGCATTTTGTTCCTTGCTGATTTGTTAAATTTTGCTATTCTTACTGGGGTGAGATGATATCTCATGGTTGTTTTGATTTGCATCTCTCTTAGAGCTAGGGATTTTGAACATTTCTTCATGTGCTTGTTAGCCATCTGAATGTCTTCTTTGGTGAAGTGTCTGTTCATATCCTGTACCCATTTTTCAGTTGGGTTGTTTACCTTTATCTTGTTGTGGTGAGGACATACTTTAAATGGTGAAGTTTCATCGTCCTTGCATTTAAAGCAGCTTTCTGGCTGTGCTTCTGCCAAGACAGCGTTTTTTGTTCATCCTTTTGACAGTTCAGGGGTATATTCAGTATTCCTCACCAACACCGTAAAAAGCATCAGCTATTCTTCCGTCTTCTTAGGCATGATCTGGCTTCCACACACCTGTGAGGTGATTGAACTACTATGACTTGAGCCAGATAGACCTTAGACCTCAAAATTCCTAGAGTTTTACACTAAGTCTTGGCATCTGATAGAGTACATTCCTCCACCTAATTCTTCCAGCAGGGCTTTTGAATTTTACTGGCTTTTTTGTGACTTCCAGTTCTTAATTTTTTGGACCAGTGAGTTATCTCCCTGAGAAATCCCACTTGATTTCAATTTTGAGGGTGTATTGTCTCTGTAGTCAACTCAATGAGAATTGATGTCTTTTGAATCTTCTGATTTGAAATGTGACTTCTCACTCCATTTTTATTCTTTTTAAGCCTTTTAATAAAATTTCATAATTTTCTTCGTATTGGTCTTATGTAACTTTTAGTTGAATCAGTTCTGGCGCCTTGGGCTTTTTGTTGCTAACATAAGTGATAACTTTATTTATTTTTTTTTTTTAAATCACCTTTCCTGTTTCAAATTGACATGTTGAAATACATTTGACTTAACAGCTATACTAAATTCTTTGGTTGTTTCTAATGTTTCAGTACATTTATCATTTTTTCCTACATAGTCAAATGTATAATTTTCTGTAAACAGTGGGCCTTGTACTTCCTCCTTTCCTGTTCTCACACTGCTATGTCCCTTTTTGATGTGCTGTGTGAAACACATGTTGTGAAAGGGAGCAGCCTTTCCTTAATCTCAATTTTAAAGACAGTTCTCCTAAATGTCACCGTTCTGAATGATGATTGCTGAAGCTCTGCTCGATTGCTATTATTGGATTAAGATGTTTCCTTTCTCCTCTTGAGTTTGCTCAGCAGTGTGCACGTAGGAATCTTTATTATCAAATGCCCCATGTCCATTGAGATGCCTTAGGGTTCTTCTTTACTCTGATGGCGTAGTCCTTAAGGAGTTGTGCCGCTAGCCCCAAGGTGGCATCTCTCCGGAAGTTCAAATCCACCTACGTCTCCATGAGAGAAAGATGGGTAATCGCCTGCCTTGTGATTTACAGCCTCTGTAAAGGATGAAGGGGCAGTTAAGAGTCTGTTCCAACTTGACTGTCAGTTTTAGTAATAAATGACAGATATTTTCTACTTCCAAAACACTGTTGAATTGAGACAGTTTGGTCATGATGTTACATGCCTTTTTGGTTTTTTGGCTTTTCCAACTTTTTATTGTGATTTGATATCAAGTTTATGGAGTGAATTGGTTTTCAATACAACAGTTTCTAAATTCGTTAAATTGATGGCCAGTCCCTGTGATGCGATAACGCTTTGCCCACTTACTTTCTGTGTTTCCCATCCGTGTTTCTCTGTGACCTTCTAGTCTATCCCTTCCTGCCTTCTCTGCTTTCTTCCCGGCTAATGCTGCCCCTTTAATTCCTTACATTGGTTGTTCTTAGGAGAGTGTGTACTTCCCTGGTGATGTTGCTTGCCTTTGAGCCTGCCTGTTGTTTGGTTGAAAATTGAACCATGAGTTTAGTTCCAGGCCTGAAGTGTGTGTGAGGACCCTAATGTCAGGGGTGATACTATAGGATTTTTATATGTTGCTGGTTTCTTGGTGACTGATTAAAATGAAGATTTGTTCTATACCCCCTTATCCTTTTCCTTTATTAGTAGTAGTGTTTGTATGAGATTACCAAACCCGAACTCAGTGCCATCAAGTCTGACTCAGGCCAGTTCTCTGTGGAGTTTCCTGTTTCCATCAGGGCTCCTTATATAAGATTGTTGTAGTTGTGTAGCGTCGAGTCAGAACCAACCCAGAGCTGACCCTATGGGTTTTCAGAGGCAGCTAATCACATGGGCAGAGACTGTCCATCCTCCTGTGGAGCTGCTGGGAGAATCGAACTGCGTGCCTTCAGGATTGCAGTGCAACTTCTTGCCAGTAGGCCACCAGTGCTTTCTTTATATAAGGTTAGGGAGTTTATATAAGATTAGAGTACAGGTAAATAGTTTGAAAACTCTCAGGCAAACCTTTTGTGAAATGTTTCAGAAGTTCTGCTATTTGCTTTAAATTTCATCATGTAAAAAATTATTTTCTTTATTTAATACTTTTAACATTGGAGACCACCTTTGACTGCCACTTTAATGTGCTTTTATGACATTCTCAGGAATAAAATCCCTGCCCATTAGTTAAGATGAACTTTACAACTACAAATTTATATGGATCAGAGTTTTACAGGTCATGTTATGATCAGATGAGTAGGGAGAGTTCTGGTGGCCTAGTGGGTAAGGAGTCGTGCTGCCAATCCAAAGGCAGGTGGCTTGAAACCACCAGCTGCTTTCAGGGCGCAAGATGGACAGTCTCTTCCTGTGTGATTTATATCCTCTGAGAATTCACTGGAGGGCCAGCTCTGAGTCAGGTCTGACTTGACAGCATGCAACAACAAACACCAAAATTCTAGAAATGGATGAGATGGTAAAAATGAATTTCAGATGCTTGCATTTGCCCAAACTGCCATAAAAGAAATAGGTTGGGCCTTCAAAAGAAGGCAGTGTTACAAATTTGAACTTTTAAAATGAAGGTTTATTAACAATGCTATACAAGGTGGTTGTTCTTTTTAATCCTCTTCTCCTTTCATGTAACCTATCTGCCTCTCTGCCTCTGTATCTCCTCTTAGTTAAAATGTGTTGCTACTGAAAATGCAGAATTGCGCATGTATTTTTTTCCCTTGTTGTCTGCACTACATGGTAGGCGATCCCCCCGGCCTTTCATGTAAAATGTACTTTAGCAAGAGGATTTGACTGCTCTGAAATCAAAAGCAGGAACCGCCTGACGGCTCATGGCTCCTGCAGTGCTGCCAATCTGATGAAGTGCTCTTTGATTATGTGTCATGATGGATGCACACACCTTTGACAGACACCCGATTGTGGCTGGAGGAAGCCCGGCATTAACTGCTGACCTCGCCGTCCCAAGTGAGCGGGTGGTGAATGCGCGCTGCTCCTTGGCAGCCCTTCTTTTTCCCTGGTGGGTCATTGGCTCCTGAGTAAGATAGATACAGGCAATAGAAGGGCTGTTAATAGCATTTACTCTGTCTTAATCCTTTTAAACCTCATTCATATTTCACTGTCTTGAAATCTGGCAGAAGCCTCAGTGCAGGCATGGATGTTTTTCTTTAACAGCAAAGACCCAGGTAAAGAGGAAATGTTCTGCTATTTACTTTGTCGAAATTTCCAAGGGTAGACAATTCCCTTTCTTTGCCCGAGCTGCTGCTTATTTTTGTTATTAGTTGAATGATTATTGCCCTCAACAGGATGGATTGATACATTGACTACCTCAGTGGACTTGAGCGGGACGGAGATGATGAGGATGGCACAGGACAGGGCCAGGTGCAGAGCTGTTATTCATTGGGTCATTATGAGTTCTAACAGTCTCAGTGGTACCTAAAACCAATTATTTAAATACAGTATTTTTATCAAGCTTAGCAAGTACTGTGAATGAGAGATGTTGTAGTCTGTTAAGTTTACTGAAGAATCTTTGGGTAGTAAAAATGGTTGACACTGGCAACCAAAAGGTTGGAGGTTTGAGTAGCCGGTGATCTCTTTCAGAAGAACCAGCCCTCTCCAAAATGCGTTTATATCAGGCATGACTGGGCTTGCATTTTAAAGTTGAAATTAGGGGAGCTCTGGTGGCCTATTGGCAAGAAGCTGCACTGAAATCCCAGAGGAACACGGTTCGAATCCACCAGATGCTCTGCCGGAGAAGGAGGCGCAATATCCTCCTGTACCAGTCAGATCTGATTTGACGGTACACGCACACAAAATAATAAAAAATAATAATAAAAAAAAAGTTGAAATTGACAGCAATTGGCTTTTATAAGTTTACGGGACGTGAAGTCAGTCTTAACAGAGGTGGATATTTGACATCCAGTGTGGTCTGTCTAATGTCAGACCTGTAGAGAACTGGGACATCTTGCTCTTTTCTGATAAGACATTACCTTCCACTTGGGTTGGTTGGTCCGATGTTATGATTAACTGGACCTGGCACATCCACATAGATCAAATGCAAAAAATTTAGAGAATTCCAGGAAAATGCTGGGAACATTCAGACCCTGGTCTCTTTCGAGACCTGCCAGGTCTAAAATTGTGGGACTGGTACAGGTTTCTAAAAGTGCTTTTTATGTACAAAGGAGCGTTGGTGGTACAGGGGTTACGCTCTGGTTGCTAACTGAAAGTCAGTTGTTTAAACCTATCAATCAAACACTCCATTAGAGCAAGATGTGGCAGTCTTCCTCCTTAAAGATTCACTGCTTCGAAATGCTGTGGGACACTTCTGTCCTGTTGGGTCATGTGAGTCAGCAGAAGCTCTTTGTAGTCTAGTGGCCCCCAATGCTAGATTCTGTCCCGGCTTGTAGGTCAGCTTTGGGGCAGAAAGAGGACAGATGTCCAAGAACACGCTGTCTTTGACTTGCTGGTCCTTTGTTTCTGAACGCTGCCCTTTACTGGGCAGAGATGGGCCATGTCTGGAGGCACAGCCTCTCTGGCACTTGAGTTCTTGGCCAGCCTTGGGCTGTGGGGGTCGGCTGAGGGGCCCAGGCCATTGTGGGAGAACTGGCTGATTGCTCCTTGAGGAACATTTTGGGTTCAAGTCCGTTGTGTCGTTTAAAGAATTTACCCATTTTGGACTTGTCTGTGGAAGCAATTAGGGAGATCATAGGACCGTTTCTGATTCGCAGTTCTGTACAGTGTCTATTCAGAAAACTAGAAAACAGTCTACGGGAACAGGGGATTATTTGAGCACACACAGAGTGCTGTTGTCTCAGAGACATGGCCTCAGACAATTTGCCTTTTAGTGAAGTTTAAGCCCATGAAAGGAAATAAGAAGTGTTTTATTAGATGGCAAAGGAAGATGGACTGGACTTAGGAGGAGACTTGGAGAATTTTAGCTTTTTCTTTGTTACTGAAAACTCTGGAAGAGAGTGCCTCTTTATATAATGCAATTGACTTCTACAATGTGGTGATTATGGTTGTTGTTAGATGCTGTCGAGTTGCTTCCGACTCATAGCATCCTTATGTCCAGCAGAACAAATCGCTGCCCGGTCCTGGGCCATCCTTACAAACATGTCTGTCTTTGTGTTTATTGTTGCAGTCGCTCTGTCTGCATCTCACCGAGGGTCCTCTTCTGCTTTGCCGACCCTCTGCTTTACCAAGCGTGCTATCCTCCTGCAGGGGCTGCGCCTTCCTCCTAACGGCACCCAAAGTGAGCGAGACCAAGTCCTCCCATCCCTCCTCACCGCTCAGGAGCCTTGTGGCAGCATTCCTTCTGAGACAAATGTGTTAATTCTCTTGCCTGTCCATGGTGCATTTAATACTCTTCACCAGGACCATAATTCAGAGACATAAATTCTTCTTTGATATCCTTAATCATTGATTGGCTTTCACCTGCATTATGAGGTGATTGGAAATATCATGGCTTATTGATAGGGAGCTTTAACTGGATGAAAAACCATTGTGCATTTCACACACACACACACACACACACACACACACACACACGAGAGAGAGAGAGTGGGGAGTGGGAGAGAGAGAAAGAATATCCATATTCATCTTTTGTTTAAAACTGTTCAGAGCTGTTTCTGAGGATGCATGTACCTTAGGGATGCAACCAGCTACATTTATTAAACACCTGCTTAGAAGGGGCAGGTCCTTGGGTGGGATAAAGAAATAGTTTGTACTTGATGATTGGCTTAAAGGTGGGGGATTTGAACCCATGTAGTGGAGGAAAGGCCTGGCGGTGTGCATCTGTAAAGATTATAGCCAGGAGCCCCCTGTCACAGCAGTTCTGCTCTGTAATGTGTGAAGTCCGCTGTGAGCAAGGATTGGCTTGCTGACTGTGACTTTGGTTTGGGTTTTTTGCATAAGACTTCATGCTTGCCCAGTTCTGAGAAATTTAACAGCATTATCTCCCTCTGTGAATATATTCAAGATAACTGGTGACTCACCCCAGGTCGGGTTAAAAAGCTAACAAGTTGTGGGGCAGGGATTTGAAACCAGCTTCTGACTTCAACAACCATTCTTCTAAAAAACCCTGACTCATTCTGTATTGTTACAGCTGGTTCCCAGCACAGCTCATAGCACTTTACAGAGCATGGTTACACCCATAGGTCTCTTAAGAGTTGAATTTTGTTTCCTGAAAGTCCACACGAAAAGGCAAAGGATTCATGAAAGTCACAGATAATATGCTAATGGTGATAGTTAGGGGGCCAGGAAAGGATGTCAAGTGACAGACTCTTGGGCTTCTTGATCTTGATACGAAAGTATTTCAGGTTCTTGGTCAGTGAGGAAAATCACTCTTGGCCCAAACCTACACAGACCAATGATAACTCTCTAAGAGCTGTTGGATTCCTGGACTTGCTAAAGTAAAACCAGAAGCTGCTGGAAGTTTACAGCATCTGAGGAGCTGTCCTTTGGCCCACCCCCTCCATCAAGATCGATTGGATTCTGTCCTACTGAAACTCACTGGGACCAACTTAGCCTGGATACCAGAGGACCAGGCCTCTCCCTTGTCTAAACTTTTTGTGACCCGGGGGACAGATACTACCCACCAACATTTTTAATTTTGTAGGTTTCTTGGAAAGCTATTATCTCAGTTATGCTGTGTGTTGTTAATGTAGTCAGGACCTGTATAACTTTATACATCTGAGGAAACTGGCCTCACTCTACCATTCCTACATAAGAGGTCACTGGAGCAAATGGTCCCACATATTTATAGAAAAATCCGTATTCACATATAAGTTTTTCCTTTGGTTCCAGTATGCCCTCCATTATGGAAAACATATAGGATCAACAACAAAAATTCAGAGCAGAAAATAAATGGGTCACAGAAGAGTTAAAGACTTTAAAAAGAGGTGTTCCGGTTCTTCTTGAGTGGGCTTTCTTCAGATGAAACCAGCTACAGCCTGCTAGCAGTTGTTCAGGCCTTTCCTCGGGGGCTTCTGGGTTGTGGTTGCTTGAGATTGATGGGAACTGACTAGACTACATCAGTGTTTCTCACAATCCCTGCAAAATACCCTAAGTCAGTGCTCTTCCATTTTGGAGGATGTTGGAATGAACCATTTCTTTCTAGTTTGTTGAGGCTCATAGTAATCTTTGTGTGTCAGAGTAGAATTGCACATTATGGTCCAATGACTGATTTTCTGTGAGCCGTTACCAGACCTTTTCTTCCAAGGTGCCTCTTGGTGGACTTGAACCAAACATTTTTCAGTTAGAAGTCAAGTTCAAAAACCAGCTGTTAGCAACACCCAAGGACTCCATTGACATCCTCTAGAGAGCTGGTAAGAAACACAGAGGACCAGGCTTGTTGAAGTGAATTAAGGGTTGGACCTTTGAGACCCACCAGTGTTCAAGTACCACACCCTTTTGCTTTCTTGCCATTGTATACCACCCCCCCACCCCTGCTTTTCTTCTTAAATCACCTCCCCTATCTTTCTGGATGTCAAGTTCATGTCTAGGCTCTTTCTTCTCTCTCCTTCCTTTATCCTGCCGTCCTGCTTACCATTCAAATGCCCCTCCACCAGTCAGTCCAGACACTGTGCTAGATATGAGAATAGAGTTTCAGCCTCAAAAGTGTGTGTCCAGCCAGCGCACTCACCAGACACGTCTACTATTTAGCCATGTCGGTGGGAATTCTGGTGGCATTGCCTGGAGCGAATTGTACTGCTAACTCAAAGGCCAGGTGTCTCTGGCAGTTCGAATCCAACCCACAGCTCCTAGGGAGAAAGATGTGCAGTCTCTTCCCATTGTGATTTACGGTCTTGCAAACCATCTAGCTATGAGTTGGAATCGAATTGATGCAGAGAAAGAACGATGGGAGGAAGGAAAGAAAGAAAGAAAGAAGGAAAGAGAAAGGAAAAAAAGAAGTGGGCGCTGGATGTGGAGCAAACCCACAAAGCTTTGACTGTGTTTTGACAAAGTGAAGGTCAAGGTTGGGAAGTCAACCTGGCAGGGGTTGTTTGGACAAAGGATGAAATGGAAAAGTTCCGCCTTCTAGGTGGCACAGCAGCATCCGCCAGAGGAGGAAATGACAGCTTGGATCGTTCAGGGAATTTGGGGTACGCGGATAGGTGAGGAAATGGACACGAGCTGGGAGTCTGCCTTTGTGGCTTCTACTTTCCTTTACAGAAGATGTAGACAGTGATTACATCTCATGTAGTTAAAGGAAAAAGTCCCTGTGTGGAAATGTTCAGAAGACAGAGTGTGGGAATGGAAAAAGTCATACTCCCCAGGTCCTCAGAGTGAACGGTTCCACCTAAAGAGAGAGAAAATACCAGATATTTATTTGCCTTTTTAGAGGGTAGTGAGAGTGAGGAGGTGAAGAAACCAAACCCTTTTCTTATGTTTTGAGTGAAATTTTTCAGAGCAGATAGGCTTTCCTTTCTGTAGTTCACACACACTCTGTTTTGAGCTATCCAATACCATCTCCACGCTGGAAGGGCACTATTTCAGCTTCCGCCCCATGTTTTCGTTTTCAGTTTCTGGTTTCATCTTACCTATTCCTGGGCGAGTGCCCATGAAGCCTTATCCCTGGACACCTGTTGCCCTGTTGTTAGTCCTTAAGTGATTGGCTCTTCTAAGGAGTGTGCTTCTCCTGCGTCACCTGAAACACAAGAAGCTCATTGTCATTGAGTTGGAGCCCACTCATAGCTCAGCCTCTGCTGGGTTTCCAAGGCTGTGAATTGCAGGGGAGGAGACTGCTCATCCTTCTTTTGAGGAGCTGCTGGTGGGTTCATACCACCAAAGAAATGTAGCCGTTGGGTTAATAATACAAATTCCATAGACTACACCACAACTTCTGTGGACTACACGATTTCTTTATAGACTACCCCACTAGAGCTTCCTGCTCACCTTAAAGGCCTCTCAGTGGGCTTTGGTACCAGCAGTCAGGAGACCTGGAGATGTAAAGCACTGGGAAAGTCAAGGACCTTGCTTAAGTCCTGAAGAGCAATGATGTCAGTTTAAAGACTAAGGTGTTCCTGTTTCAAGCCATATTCTTTCTAGTCACCTGCTATGCATCTGAGAGCTGGACAGTGAATAAGGATGACAAGAGAAGAATTGATGCCTTTAAGTTGTGGTAGTGGAGCTGGATACCCCATCGACTGCAAAAAAACCCCCACAAACAGATATGTTTTGGAAAAGGTGCAACCAGAGTTCTTCTCCTTGGAGACAAAGTTTGGTTCACATACTTTGGGCATGTTGTTAGGGAAGGCTGTTCCTTGGAGAGGCACATCATGCTGAAAAAGGTGGAGGGTTGGGGGATGAGAGAAAGACCCTCAATGAGATGGGTTGACTAAGTGTCAGTGGCACTGGGCTCAAGTGTGTCGAAGATAAGAATGGTGCATAATAGGCCAAGGTTCAGATCTGTTGTTCATAGTGTTATTATGAGTCATACTCAACATGACAGTACTTAACAACAGTTGTTAACCCTGAAGTTGAGTCATCAGGGCGATTTAATTTCCAGCCTTGAAGGGTCACTAAGTGCCATAGTTTGGGAGGTTCCACTAGTGTCTCAAACAAAACATCCACCGCGGTTGAGTTAGAACAGACTCACAGCTGAGCCACCAGCAGGTTTTCAGAGGCTGTGGATTACATGCGGGGACATGGCCCATCTTTCTTTTGAGGAGCAGCTGGTGGATTTAGAGCAGCCGATTTGGGGTTGGTAGAGTAATGCCTTACTGTACCACTAGGTTCCTAGAGCTCCCCGAACTAGTCTCTGTCAGACAAAAAAGTCTGTTGTGTCCCCCCCCCCACCCCTTTTTCTCCCATCCCATCTTGGTCCTTCTATTGCATTTCCTTTCAGAGCAGTCAGTAGTGATAGCCAAACAATAGCTAGTAATAGCAGATATTAACCCATCAGCAGATCCATAGGCAGATGGGTAAGATGGAATAGCTATGTGTGAGAATGAGACTGTATTTATGACTGTATAGACCTGGCAGATGCAATTTCTACATGTGTATATGTTTGTAGTTGTGAATATGTGATAGAACAAATGGGGGAAACGATGGAAACCTGTTAGACCTGGGTCACTGGGCCTGGGAGACAGGGAACATAGTTTTGTGGTGCTTTAAAAGTCAAGGCCTAACATACTGTACAGATGCTTTCTGCATCCTATTTTGGTGAGTAGCAACTGGAGTCAAGTGGCCCATCTAAGTTACAGCTCCTGGTCTCTCCCATCAAGAGTGAAGAAGAGTGATGAAAATTCTGGAGACTAATGAGTCATGTGAACTTCTGTCTTCATGACTCTGAGGCCATAAGAATGAAATGCTTATTTTCTTCCTAGCTTTTATCCTCCTGGAGACTAGGAAGTGTTCATCTCTCTGTCCCTAGGAATTACTATATCAAGTTTCTGTTGCACTGATCTCACCTTATAACAACCTCTTTGTGCCTGTAGAACGGTTTGCCGTAAGATTTTGAAGGTTAATTTACCTCTCGCCCCTGTACAGTGCAGTAAGATCAGTCTCCATTGTGAGGGAGTTTCAGTGGCTGTGAGCATTCAGAAGTCAATCCCAATCCTATCTTTCTAAGCGCTCTGGGTGTATTTGAATTGCCAACCTTTTGATTAATAGCCAGAAGTTGACCATACCACTCAGCCACTTTAGAAATGATCACAGAGCTAGGCATTTAGGTACAGTCAGTGAACACAGACCCATCCACTGTAGAAAAATTACTTTACTTGTCTGTGCCACTGTTTCCTCAGCTCCAAATACGAAACAGATGGGTTCAGATAATTGTTAATATTTTTCCCCTCTTGTATGGCTGACTATATGTATCCCACTTGCTTGCCCTTGAGGCCTTGAAGACACACATATCTTCAGTGCTGCCTACCAGCGGCCAGGGGAACTTCGTTCTGGGCCATGGAAATGAATATAAAACCAGCCAACCAGTGAGTGTTGAATGAGCTTGTATTGTAACGGTGCCAGGTATGAATAGATAAGAAATAAATGACTCACCTTCCTTTAACAGAGTGGGTAACTAGCAAGAGAGGTAAACACCAGGGAAAATAAGACAGTGTAGGCTAAGAATGCAGAGTCGGCAGCGACAGCCAGGCACCATCGAGCAATAATAGACATTAACCTACAGAGGTGGGTGCGGCATCTGACAGGAAAGATGGACAGCGGTGTGTGGGTGAATGAGATGATGTCATGACCATACAGGCTTGGCATATGATGTTCTCCACGTACATATGTGTATGTGCGGTTAATAGAACCATAGACATGGTAGGATGGGGGAAACATGAACATTTCTCAGCCATAACCAAACATCTGGTGGATGAGTCACAGGGCCTTTTTGCTTTACTGGCCACTGACGGAGATACTATGAAGAGGGCTCTGTGGTCCCAATGGCTTGACTGCTAGACACCATCCCCCAGTTACTAGTGGGCACTGCTAATTCTTTCATCCTCCACATATTCTGTGCTCATAAAGAAATACTTTGTTCCTTCCCAAGATTCTGTTTTCAAATAGCCGAAGTCTAGGGTGGATGGCGTCTGTGCTCTTAAATTGAGTTGTAACAAATCGAGCTAAGAAACAATGACAATCATAATAGATCTATCCTCTCTTGAACATTTGCCTCCATGGAGGAATTATCTCTCTGAATTCTCACAGGATACTTTAGTAATCCTCCTTTTAAGATTTTACTCAGTGTCCAAGTGGAAAGTTGTTAGAACCAGGATCTAGAACTAGAACCTGGAGCTGTGTGTCGAGGGTAGTTACAAGATTTAGGGATAGTATAAGTAGTGCCAAAAGGTTGGTAGTTCGAACCTACTCAGAGGAACCTTGGGAAACAGGCCTGGCAATCTTACTTCTGAAAGGTCACAGTCTTGAAAACCCCTTGGAGCAGTTCTTCTCTGGGGTCTACACAGGCGGTTATTTTGAGCCTGAATCAATGCAGTGGCAATGAGCAACAGCAAACAGCTGCTCTGCCTTGTGTTTTTGGATAGACCAATAGGCAACATCATGATGGACAAGGAAAGATTGAGACTGTCAGTGACTTCTGCTATTTGGATCCACAATCGGTACACTTGGTAGCAGCCGTCAGGAGATCAGGAGATGTATTGCACTGGGCAAGTCTGTAGTCAGAGACATCTTCACATTATTGAGAAGGAAGGATGTCAATTTGAGGACTAAGACGTGCCTAAAAACAGGCCATGGTCTTTTTAGTTGCTTGTTATGCATCTGAGAGCTGGATAGTAACTAAGGATGACAGAAGAACAATCGATGCCTTTGAACTGTAGTTTTGAAGAAGAGTGCTGAAGATCCCACGGACGGCCAAAAGAACAAACAGATATGTCTTGGAGAAGGTGCAGCCAGAGTGCTCCTTGGAAGCATATACTTTGTGTGTGTTGTTGCTAGGAGGGGTTATTTCTTGGAGAGGGACATCATGCTTGGGAAGGTGGAGGGGCAGTGAAGGACAGGAGGACCCTCCACCCGTGGGTTGGCACAAAGAACAGCGGCGGTGGGCTGGAGTGTGTCAGAGATTGTGAGCATCGTGTTCAAATCATTTGTTCTTAGGGTCGCTGTGAGTCGTACCCAACTTGACGGCACTTAACATCAGCATCGTGAGTTAAATTGATTTTAATGTACTTAAATGATTGAGAGAAAAAAAAAATCAAAAGAACCCTAGTTCATGACAAGTGAAAAGTATATGAAATCCAAACACAATGTTCATAAAGATACTTTAGTGAAACACATCCAAGCTTATTAGCTTACATGTTGTTCATGGCTGATTTTGCACTAAATTGGCCGAGTTGAGGGCTTTGAACCAAGAAAATATGGCCTGCTAATCCTCTAAGAATTTACTGTCTAGTGTTTAAAAGAGAAAGGGTTTTTTGCCAACTCCTGATTTAGGGTGTTCATTGTGAGGCTTTCCAAGACGTCAAGTCTCTTGTTGCCTCCCATCATGATCTCTGCCATTTGGAATGAGCTCTGTGGAGCCAGATCTCCAGTAATCCAGTCGTTTACGACTCTGAGTTCTCTTTCCATTGTCCAGATGTCCACTGAAAGTGTCTGCTCGGTGGCATTACAGGTGTAATAAATTTAAACTGTGTAATTCACCAGGCTCCTGTTTTTATCAAGTGATCAACCTCTTCTATAGGATGACTGTATGGTTTTACCTTGAGAAAGTTTTTATCTGGTGATAGCGGTTGTGGAGGTTATATTTGGTTAAAAGCAGATTGGCAAACAATTGCAATTTCCTGTGTTGGGCTGAATGACTTTCTTTTTCTTTTTTTTTTAATTTTTTTTTTTGTGTGTGTTTACCATCAAGTCTGATCTGACTGGTATAGGAGGAGATTGCTCCTCACCAGAGCACCTGGTGGATTCAAACTGCTCTCTCCTGTGGGATTGCAGTGCCAGCTTCTTGCCGCTAGGCCACCAGAGCTTGCCAAGGCTAGGTGGTTTTCAACAGCATAATTTTCCATGTTTCACTGGGTGAGGGTGAGAGGCTGTTTTCTGGACTACTTAAGAACGGCCTGATCTCCACTTCACCTGATATTTTTGAGTTCCTCAAGACTAAGCAGACGGGAGTTCCTGGGTCCTGAGCTCGCAGCTGCAGCGCCGTCACTGTGCTGTGGGGAGAGGGGTTGCCAGCGTGGCGAAGGCGGCTGGCTGGGGAAACAGCACTGCTCTCCTTGGGCCTATGGAGTGTGACCTCCTTGGAGGGACTGCAGCTCTGTAGTGATATGAATTGTATTTTCTACCATTTTGGAGGTTAACAGTCCAAATCAAGGTCTTGGCACTGTAGTTTGCTGTGAGCTTCGCCTCTGTGGTTTGGTGACAGCTTTGTGGTTGGTTTTCCTGTGGTAGGTATCTCTGTCTTTTTATATAAGACACCATTCAGAAGGGATCAGGGTTAAGAGCACTCTATTCTCATGAACATAACACAGCAAAGTCAGTCAAGTTGGAGGTTACTCATAGCTGACCCTCCAGTGAGTTTTCAGAGGCTAAATATCCCTTGGGAGGATACTGCTCTTTTTTTCCCCCCCTCATGGAGCCACTGGTGGGTTTGAACTGCCTACCTTAGTGATACAACACCTTACTCACCAGACCACCAGAACTGTCTTAACATAACAAAAGACAGGAGATATGAGAACCAGAGCTGGGACTTCAGGGTAACATTTGGAAAGACACAGTTCACCCTGCACCATCATGTAACAGTCTGAGGCCCAGGCTTTCTCTGGTGCTCTGTCCTCTTTGGAGAAAGGATTTCTGCACCTCTTTCTTTCTTAGTTTTGATGCAGGACAGCTCACCCTCATCCGCATCACCTCTCATACCTCCTGCCCTAGGCCCTGTTAGTGATGATTATTATTATGAAAGCAAACAGTGATTGAACAGACGTGGATTATATTATTTTAAACCTGTTACAATGATCTTAAGAGTTTTAACACCATTTTTATTTTATTGTGGAAACGATCAAAAAGGCAGCAGTTAACTTCTGTACACACACACACATGAGCCAGGTTCACTACTTAATCAAAAGAGTTTCCATGCTTATTTCAGGTTGTTGTGTGCTCTTGGGATGATTTGACCTGTTACTGCTGTCAGCCTGCAAATGGGAAAGCTAAGGCTTGGAGGAAGAGTTTAACTGGCTCTGCCAGGCTCACACAGCTGGCGTGGACTCGGGACATTGTGCTCCTAACATCTGTTCTTTCCTGCCTTAATGGTCAACGGTGCCAGGGTCATGCTCTCTCATGGGGTCTGTGACTTTTGCTGCCAGTTTAGAGCACCTGCACTTGACTACTAACCTTAAGGTTACCAGTTTGAGCTTGCCATCAGCACCACGGAAGAAAGGCCTGGTGATCATTCATAACAATGCCATGGAGTTGTTTTAGTCTGTAATAGGTAAGGTTGCCATGAATTAGAATTGATTCCACAATGATCTTTGTGTCACTTTCTCCTCGTATCAAGCCTACAGAGGTGATGGGGACCTTACAGGTTAGATTATTGATCTAACTGGTTATTGTTTAATGGCAGTGCCAGAGTTCAAAGGCAGATGTGGCTCCAGCTCCTGCTGATTCCTCCCTGCCCTGCTGGCTGTCCTCCCTGCCCTGCAGTATAGAGATGTGAGAAGCAGTGGGTGGGTAGAGAACTTGGCTTGTGGGAACCTTTGTTTGCAAGGCCTTGGGAGGCCACAGTGAAGGCGTGAGAAGAATCTGGCCTTTGGAAATCACTGCTGACCCCCGAGACCTCTGTAGCAGAACCCACCTTTGGCTTTTTTTGGACAGTGTGAACAGATCCCTTAGCTTTTTCTGGTGAAGTGAAGGCAGAGTTTGTGGAGCCAGAACCTGAGTCGTGATGCTCTGCCCTTGCCTGGAGGGGGCGTAGGAGAATGAGGGAGAATGTGGATGTGAGAGAGTGAGGAAGGTATAGGTCATGGACATCTTCAGCAGTGTGGTCCCTGGATGGAGCACACCCTTGGTAAATGCTGGTTATTAGCTATTTTTATCCTTACTTTTCTCTGAGTTAGATAGGAAAGGTGATGGGGGATTGCAGGGTGACTTGGTCAGGTTTATGGAGTCCCATTACTATTCGGCTCCAAGGTATGGAATGGAAAGCCTTCAGCTGAAGACTCGAAACTCTTTGTTTTTTTCTCTTTTTGTGAGGATGGGGCTGGAGACATGTCAGAGTATGATAATTTAGGGATGTACAAAAAGTGTGTTTTATGTTCATTGTGCATGTGACTGGGAAACCAAGAAAGTAGGTTCCTTACGAATGGCAGCCTGTGGACCTTGGCTGTTTGTCGCACTTTGCTCTGAGGTCTCAAACTCAGATGGAAGTCAGAATAGATATCAGAATAAGTGGAATGGTTTAAATACTGAAAAGTCACATGGCCTGTTGAGTTGTGCTGCCAACCCAAAGGCAGGCAGTTCAAATCCACTAGCTGCTCTTTGTTAGAAAGATAGGCAGTTCCTTCTGTGTGATGTATAGCTTCCGACCCCCAGCCCCAGTGGGTCAGCTATGAGTTGGTTCCAGCTTGATGGCAGGGAGGGTTTTATGTTTATTATTTTAAATAATGAAAAGTCACGCTGTCTCTGGATCTTCATTTGTTCACCCTTGAGAGAGTCCCCAGAGTGGGCGCCACGTAGCTTGGCAGCTACCGTTAATCTTCAACAGTGGAACGACAGTAGTCGGGGGACAGGTTGCCCCTCTAAGTCAAATTCCCCTAACGAGGACTTGATGCTCAGATCCAATGAACAGTTTCAACGTGGCCAAGAAGAATAGACTATTTGTTTTTAAAGAGAAATAAATTTTTAAAAGATGTTATGATTCCTAATTTCTAAATAGTTGCTCAAAATTTTAAGAAGTAATAATAATATAATAATAATAATAATAATAATAATAATAATAATAATAAATCCCTGAAACCCAGAAACACAACCAGCTGCTGTGAAGTTGATTCTGTTCTAACACATGGTCACTTTCTCTGTATCAGAACAGGACCATGCTCTCTAAGGGTATGGTTATTGTTTCTTTGGAAGTATCTCTCTTAGGATACCTTTAGGTGGACCAGACCCTGTAGAACTGTATTCACCACTTGCATTGCCCAAACGCTGGTGGGCCAACCCAAACATGTCCATGGGCTAGATTTGAATCAGTGGCACTGCAGTGTAGGCCCACCAGGTTTCTCAGATAACGTGGAGAAAGGGTTTGTGTGGTTGAGTGTGGAATCAAGAGGGCTGCCTATTAACTCTTTTTCTTGAGATGCGGAGGTGAGCCAGGCCGATATCTAGAGATTTACCTTCTCAGTCTCCGTGCTGCATGATCTGGCCCAAATTGCCAGATCTCCCTGGGACTTACTTTTTTGATATTACTTTGTAATATCAAAGGCTGCATCATTTGTTTCCAAACCATATTCCTTGAGGTACATTGGTGTTTGCTTTGAGTTTCACTGAAAACAAGCCTTCAGATTGACTGGTTTGAAGATGTAATGGACACACTTGCCCAGTTAGGTAGCATGCTGACTGATTACACTGGAGATCACCAGCTTCCCGGCTTGCTTATGCATTGATTTCATTAAAAAGAGAAAAGCAGGTAATGTGGAATTTAAAGAGAAGTGTTGTTATGTGCTGTCAAGTCATTTGCCACTCATAGTGACATTATGTACAAGAGCCCTAAACCCTGAAGCACTTGCTGCAGAAGGTCAAGGACTGTAGTCTTCAATATGAATTGAAGCTCTGCATCAAGAAAACAAAGATTCTCACCACTGGGCCAGTTGGCAACACCTTATAGATGGAGAAGAGATTAAGATTGTTAGCAATTACAGCTTGCCAACCGTACTGTCTCTGACACATCCTCTCCAGCTACTCTAATCACTGAATCGATCTTCTGCTTTTATCTAAATACAAGTACACATACATAGGTATATGTGACCCGTGGAACTCTACACATGAAGTTCTTTCTACAATTCTTTGTGAACAACAGTGGTTCTGTGGCTAAAATTACCTATTGAAACTTCTGGCCTGGGATTTCCAAGGTCACCCTAGGCTCAGTGTCTCACGCAGAGTTTGGGTGGACTCTCCGAAGTAGTGCCTCTGGTTCCTCCTTGCTCTGTACATCCCGCCTCCCAGGAGGCCGGAAGGAGCCAGCATCTGCCTTTTTTGCATCCCCTGCATCCAGCCTCTCCTGGCATTTTCAGTGTGCAGAATTATCGGTTATACTGGCCTCTCTCCAATGCTCTCTCTTGGTTTTAAAGAGTCATTTGAATTCAGAGACCTGCCTGTCCCTGCCTTTTGGATTCTAGGAGAGAAACGGATGCCAGGGACCCAGGTGCCCGCCCCCCCCTTTCTGGGGCATTTCCTATCATGATTTTTACTGCCTGCTTTTTGGGTTCAGAGCAAAGGCCCTGCCCTATCAGCCCGTTTCTTCGCCAGTGATTTCCCTCCCAGGGGCCAGTTTCGAGAGGAGCAGTCGGAGGGCTCAGGAGAATGCTGGCCTTTCAGAGGATTCAGAATCTGTGCATGTTCCAAATCCCATAAAACATTGTTTGATTTTAAAAAATGGCTCGAAGCGGTTCGCATTTTGGCTAATTACGTCAGTGGGTAAAAATAACTATTGTCATATGGTGTGTGGGCTTGGTTTTAGAAGGATAGAGAGCCTATTGTTACCCACTGTGTTACTCAGTCACTATTACCCATCCCTGAAAAACCAACGTGTATAATAGAAAACCTGCAGCTTTGTCACTTGCTTAAATCCAGGCTGCCCTGCAACCCTGTGCGTTTTTTTGAGAACAGAGAAGAGGCTTCTGAATTCAACCAATTCAAATGGGCTGATAGAATCCACCCTGAAAGCCTTGGACAGGCAGGGAGGGGCTTCTCCTTTGGATTTGTTGGCCCTGGAGTTGGCCAGGGATGAGACAGCTTACTGCTTGGGGAATGCTTATGGGTCAGGCTGACCTGCACCAGAGTCTCAGATTTATTAGCTGTAAGATGCTGGGGCAGGAATGTAACAGCTCCTTGACTCAGTTTGCTCATCTGTAAAATGGGGGCAAACATACGTTTCTGCTTCCTTGGGATTGTTGTAAGGCTTAAAGGGAATGATGGATTCAAGACTTGTTAACACAGTAAGTGACTGGTGTGGAGTTAAGGGCTTAATCAATATTATAATAAGTAGAATCAGCCAGTGTTAATGACTATATTGCGGTCACTCACTTGGTGATATTTTTGGCTACTCTTCAATGACATTGTTGGCTTTTGCATCCCTTGCTGTCTTTGAACATGACCCTGAACACTACCCTGACTATTCAGCTAAGTGGCTCTTGGCTTCCTGGCCACACTCTGCTGTTATGTTTCTGGGGAGGTGGGATACTTCAGTACAAGGCTGCGGAAGAAGAAACGAATGGCCCCCTGGAGCTGTTCCTACCATCAAGGCTGCTCCAGCACCTACTGTCTGTCAGGCAAACACTGACCTCTGAGTCAGCCTTGGTTCAGGGACTGTGACTTCTGGATGCCCTGCTCCCTAATCACAGGGTGGGGTCTGTTCAGAACCTTCTGATTGATGAAGCTATGAAAGCCCCAGAGGGAGAAAGCTGGAAGAGTTAGACAAAGAAAGCAACCGACCTTGGTGGGAGCCTGCTGTGCCCTTGGCACTGAGCTTGGCTCTGCCCAGCAGGAAGGAGAAGAGTGGAAAGTGGTGGTTTTATCTCCAGCCGGAAGCACCTCTTCCCCCCTCGCCCCTCTGTGCCCTGGACAAGTGTGCCTGGTCATCAGGAAATGTCTTCACTGTGTGACCTTGGGATATGTTCTCCAACCCCCAGTGTTCTCATCTAAAACCATTAGAGATTTTACAGAGCATTGTGAGGAATCAGGGAGATTCCAGTGGGACAGCTGGTTCTTGGCCCAGCCGAACTGGGGTTGCAGGAATAGAGACCAGTCAGGGGAGGGTTTTTGCACACGGGGCTATTTCTGGAGGACCTTCTCCCTCACTGCTTTTTTGGGGCCTCTTGAGAGAGAAGGGAGTGGAAGCCGTTTTTGTTAGCACATCTGGCCATCCCTGCCTGGGAGGCTGTACCTCAATCCTTTCCTTTTGGATGCTTGGTGTTTGAATCCGTGGAAACTGGTTTCTTTCCCATCTCAACCCCCAGGTGTATGTAGGTTGTGGAATAAATTTCAGAAAGATAAGCTTTCTGTTGACACTATCTTTTTGCTAAAAAATATTAGCTTTCCACCATGCAAGGAGGCATCTTGATGGGTGGTGTCTTCAGAGGACTCTTTTCCCTGTGGTCTGTGGCAGCGCTTGGGGGCCGGCAGTCCTGAGTTACATCCTGGCTGCACCGCTCAATGACCAGATTCATGACCTGGATTATTTGAATTTTTTTTCCTGGTTTATTTTAATCTGTAAAAATAAGAATTTTAATGCAAATGCATTACCCTGCTTTGTTGTGCCAACCAGTGTTCTCTTGATTGTAATAATAGATGACCTAAATAAAAATAGTTTAAACAATTCATCTTTCAGGGCAGAAGTCTGAAGGTAGAAAGGGTCCAGGGTTGGTTGCTTTTGTAACTTAAGGAAGCATCTTTTCCTACTTTGTTCTGGGCCATTCTTAGCAGAGAGTTTATTTCCCTCCAAGCCCCCTGGTAGTTTATTTCCCCCAAGTCGTCTTGTTCATTGTTACACAGTGGCTGCAGAAGCTCTCAGCATTACAGGTGGAGCCAGTGAAGGCCAGCAAAGCAGAATGGTATTTCTTCAGGTGTAAGACTTCCCCAGGAAGCCTCTTTGCAAACTTCTTTTTGGCTCGCTTGACTCGTGTTGTATCTTGAGTCTTTTAGGTTTTCTAGGTTGTTTCACGTATTTTGAGCAAGTTGCTTGGAGAGGCTATTCCTTGGAAAGGACATAGTGCTTAGTGAGCTGGAGGAATGGGGAAGGAGAGGGAGACCCTTACCCAGGTGGATTGACAGAGTGACAGCAGCAGTGGGTTGAAATGTGGCAGAGATGGCGAGGATGGCACACCGCAGGACAGAGCTCAGATCTGTTGTTCATAGGGTCTCTGTGAGTCACACTCTGCTTGACAGGACCTAACAACAACAACAAGAGGTCAAAGGTTAAAGTATTAATACCTTATTTGGGAAGTCAGTCCTGGGGGAAGTGAGGATGAGGGGAGAAAAGGGGAAATGAGGCCAGGAAGATGTGAAGCAGCACAATCTGGTGTGTTACTGGAGCACTGTGTCCTGATGAACTTTGAAGCATACAAACTGGTGCATTTATGAGGCAAATCAGACCACCTTTGGAAGAGTTGTGAAGAGAAACTACACAAATTTGACAAGGAACACGCTTACTTTCCATATAATTTTGTTTTACAGAGGGACGGAGAACAGTAAGGATGTAACAGCATCTTGTAAAAGAAAATTGTTTTCCTCTTGCCATTGTGAGGCTTTTTAGGGAAGTAATAATCCCCATCAATAATGAGGTTACTAGGGAGTCCTCAGTATTAGGAAAGTTACAATCCAGATTCATGAACACTCAGGATTCAGTTCTTCAACCAGGACAGATTTGTCTTAGGTCAGTTTGAAGGCAGGCCTCTTCCTGACCCTCAATGTTGTAGCTTTGACTTCAGCCCTGCTTGAATCAGTGTTAGAAAGCTTTCCAGTGTCTACCAATTAAGCATCACCCCCACTCCACCAGTAAGCCTGGGCCTAAAAAGGTTGGCCTTTGGCCTCCTTAATCAGCAGGTCAGAGGCACCCATTTGGCCAGCAAGTACTCAGCTTTCTGTCCGTGTGAGCTGGGAGCCTACAGCTCTGTCTCACATCCGTCTCTGGTTCTTTGCTGCTAACACTGCCATGTCACTATATGCCAATCTCTGTGTCTCTGGTATGTGCAAGAATCTTAGGTCCAAAGGACATTCTGCACCCTCTTCTTTCTTGATGATAGCGAGATTCACTTCTGAAATTAATTTCAGGTTTCCCCTAAATGCTATCGCGTGTCTCCTCACCTGTTTTACATCGGGAAGGGGTGGTGGGTGGGCAGCGCAGCTAGTATTTAAGACATGGAGTCAGACTGCCTGTGGGCTCTGCTGCTCTCCTGCAGGGGGCCTGTGCCTACCATTTGGGGCTGTTTGCAGGATTAAGTGAGTTGATTGTTGAAAGCATTTGCCTTTAAGAGAACTGACTGAATCAGTGGTTCAACAGCACAGAGCACAGAGTCAGGACTGTGACTTCGATCGCCTGGAAACCTGTTTCTTCTCCAAGATGGTCATCTTGTACTTTCGTGTTTAGGACTCTGAGCTCTTTAACGTCATGTCATGTAATGAACATCAGATTCATTGAGTACAGGACTGTAAAGGGCACAGATTACAGAACAGGCGTTCTTGAGTCCTGCAGTGATTGGTCCTGTCCTTGGGGATGTCATCCACTTGTCCTCTGTACTATGGCTCTTCTGCCTCTCCGTGAGCCACACGCACACGTCCCGGTGCTCCAGTGACCACGTCTGCTGCAGCTCTGGTTTTAGCACAGCCTTTGGGACACGGGGGCTCCTTCTCAGTGCTTCCCACCTTGAGTTAGCTATTTTTCAGACATCTTCCATTTCCTTTACATCTTGCTAAACTTCTTGAGGGAAGCATCCAGATCTTTAATGTTTTGCAGATACTATTTTGGTGACCTTCTAGTGAAGGAGATCACACGTATGTGACACGTATTACCATTGGAAGAGGGTAGGAGGAGTCCTAGAATCATGAGGCTTGCTCTCCTCTCATGTTTTCCAGCTACTGGCTGAAACGTGCTTGTCACCCTGTACCTGTGTACCCTGCTCCCCCCCGCCCCCAAACAAGTGGTGCACAGGCTGAGGGGCAGGGAAATGGGCTAAAAAACCTTGAGCTTGAAATGACAGGGCGTGAGAGTAGGGGATACATGACAAAGAAGAGTATGTAAGGTAACTGTGCCTGGGCCACGTGGGGCAGAAGAGGTGTGCTCGGATGCCTTTGAGACTTGGTTCCTGCCCGACTGAGAGAGTGGCCAGCAGACCTTCCTCTTGTGTTTCAAACCAGGAGCTGAAGATGAAGAAAACTCTCTAGTCTCCTTTTGATGAGTCAAATGACTCATGTTTGTTCGAACCCCTTGAGATCTCTTGGATATCAGCGCAGAACTGCTCTGCAGAGTTTCAGTGGTGGTGACCTTTCACAAACAGATTGAGGGCAGATTTGGTGGGTCGATTTGAACTGACAGCCCTTTGCTTACTCGCCAAGCACTTAACTGGTTATGCCTTTGAGGGCTAAGTGCCAATGGTGGGGTTAAGTGGGAAGGCAAGTGGGCCAGATAATCAGGCCCCTGGACCCTCAACTTTTACTATGCAGGGAGGAGGAGAGGGGAGGCACGGTCCCTTCCGCTCCTGATCCTTTGAGCTCCTCGTCTTTACAAAAGATTTTCTTTCCTTTGTGTATCTACTGTCTAATCTTGGCACAGGGGCACAGGCCTGGTCTCTGTTCTCATGATGTGCACATTTTAGAGACCGAGGTCATTTAGATAATTGCTCAGTGGTCTGATGGAGAGTGTGGTCACAGCGGAACCTAGGTGGTTAGGAAAGGGCTCACTGAAAAGGTGTCATTTGAGACAGGAAGTGCTGAGGCAGAATCCTGGGAGGAGGGAGGAAGTGCAGAGGCTCTTCGGGGAACCAACTCTCAAGAGTGTGAAAGGTGTGGGGCACAGTGAGGCCCGAGGTGCCCTTGCGTAGTGGGAGGAGTTTGATGGGAGGTTGGGGACATTTTCTGCATCTGGGTTCCTTTTGATTATGACTCTTTTCACAGGGACCTTTAAAATTTCTGTCAAACAAAAAGATGGACTGACTTAAAAAAAAGACATACAGCCTTAAGATACTTTAGGTTTTTAACATGTGTCACCATCATTTGTGGGTCACAGTTGGGTGTCTTTGAGGAGCCTCCCAGGCAGATGAAGACCTCAGATTGAGGCGCTTCTGATGGAACAATCTTAAAGTCTTTTCTATCCTGAACATTCATGTGATTAAATGTAATAAAATACTGCCCTCTACGGACGTAAGGAGGAAGACAAGTGTTTAGACAACGGGAATTCCAAGTGCAGTGGGTTTCTGGTGCAGCACACCCTTCAGTCCGCGTGAACATGGCTCTGGGTGGGGTGTGAGGGTTCTAGTCTCCTTGCCCCTGGGGTCTGAACTCTGCTTCTCTGTCCTCAACTCGGTACTGACTGGATGGAACTGCCCAGAGGCCAGTGTGAGGAAGAACATTGGGCTGCAGACAGCTAACTGCTTCCTGCACAATGGAGTCAGTGCATTGTCTGTGATCCACCTATTGTTATGCTGAATCCTTGTAGCCTATGTGCCTTCCTCTCAGCTCTGCTGGGGGACCTTTGCTTAATGTAATTCTTAACACTCCCTTCCCTTTTATTAAATCCTCAACTGCTTTGTCCCTGATTTACATTTTCCGTGGCTGGGTTCTGACTTCTGCTTTTTTTTTTGTTGTTACAGATCCTGTGCACAGGTGACCGTAAGTACCATTTTTTTTTTTTTACAATTTCTTCTATTTTTTTGTTTTGTTCTTTACTGCCCCCTAATGGACACAACAACATTCATAGCAGTGTGAAAATCACAGTAAGTGCGAATTCATTAAAGCTTACTTAGTTTCTTATTTTTTCTTTGGCAGTGGAGTTTGAGTGGGGACTTCAAATGAAAAAAAAAAATCAACCAATTAAGCTACTCTGACAAAGAAAAATATCTTTATTTCCTCTGGCTTTACTCTCAATCTATAGTGATTTTCTTTTAAAAAAATCTGAAACCTCTGACTTTACTCTCAATCTATAGTGATTTTCTTTTTAAAAAATCTGAAAGTATAATATAGTATGATTTATGTTTCTTTTGTGTGTTGTTATACTTTAAGCATTTAATTGAATTGCTAGTTGCCCCTGATTTTATAAATAGTTGGCAGGGTTTAGGTGACTGCCAGAAAACCTGATGTAGATGCATTCTGTAGATTTTGCTTTCAAATGGAAGGCTGTGTCCAGTTGCCCCGGGACTGGTCTGGCCAAACCTCCATGGTTTATGATAAAAAGAGAAAAATAGGGTAGGATATAATCTGTGGCCCTCATGCCTGGTTTAAATTGTTTTTGGTCAAACATTCTTCTAAGTGGTATAGCACTGGTCTGTCCATTTGCTGTACAGAGGCAACTTGTGGTTGCTGTGATGCTAAACACTGTGACATTGATGTGTCAAATGTGATAATGGTTACCCATGGTGAACAGTGTTTGGTGGAGCTCCCCAATTTAAAACAAGCTTGGAAGCAGGAGTGGCATCCACTTCCAAAATAGCTTGCCTCTGGAAACTCTATGAACCTGGAGAAATGATTAAAGTTATACAAGTATTCAGGTCTTTCATTCATAGGGTCACCATGAGTCGTCTACAACTTGACGGCACTTCACAACAGCAGCAACAACAACAACAACAACATTAAGTTGTTCATGAAATATTGAAAGCACTGACTATTCTGGGAATTTGTTCTTACTATGAATTTCTTTATCAGTGACAGAACATTTTCATAAGAAATAAAGTTGATAACAGTTGGTTGCTAGGCTTACTGGATAAAGAGTCACAATCCAATTCAAAGGATCTTGGCTTCTAATCCGAAGTTAGATAGTTCGAATTCATCAGCTGGTCCTCAAAAGAAGAGCAGTCCCCTCCTTTGTGATATGTAGCCTCTGATAAAAACTGTTGCAGGGTCAGCTGTGAGTTCTGATTAGACAACACATGACAGCAGCAGCAGCTAACAATTTAAAAAAGTGTACATGCTGGAGGGAAAATACCACAGTGGTAGCATTTGTTCATTTCTCTGTCCTTGCCAGCCCCCAAAACTTGGGGCTGATTTTCTGACTGGTGAAATGCTGCAGTCTGTGCACCAGAGAGATAATTAATTAGGTTGTTGTCACAGTGCCCTACAAAGGGGGCAGGTCTAGCGGAAACCTCCTAATGAAAGCAAATCTCACTTAATAACAGTAATTAGGCAAAGCTTGTGCATAAAAGCCAACTTATTAAAGAACAAAGCGTAACTGTGCAGTGGTAGCTGGCCAGGTTTTCTTCATCAGCTGATACTAGCTGCCTTTTCCTGGGACCCACTTGGGTTTCCAGCTGGGGTTTAAAGGTACAGAGGAGGGAGGAATAGAGTAATGCCAGCGGTGACTGCGTGCCATGATGTCAGTGACCCGATATCTGGCTTGACAATTGTAATAACTAACATTAACTCCTCTTTGGGCCTCACAGATTTGGAAAGTCAGGGTTTTGGCATCCGAGTTACGAACGCCAGTGACACGAGCTTGAACCTGACGTGGGACAGCGACAATACTGCGTCATCCTACAAAGTACAAGTTGTGGAGAAGACTGGGTCCGTCACTTTAACCGTCAATGAGACCCACTCTCTCATTTCTGGTCTTATACCCGGCACCTTATACAACATCACCGTGTATACTGTACCATATAATGGTTCTGAGAGTGCAGCCAGCTTTCTCCAAGTGTATACACGTGAGTTGACCCCTTTTGCCTTACCCTTCTTGTCTGCTTACTATAGGCAGGCTATTCGTGACCAAACAGTGTGGATGTCCACAGGGACTCTTGCTCCGTTCCTGCAGGCTATGTGATGGTCATCCATTGATGTGGGCCATGGGCCTGGTTCTATGTCACGTGCTTTCCCTGCACGATCTCCTTTCCTGGTCCACGGTTGTCTAAACTCCCTCCTGCCCTTGTAACAGCCCTTCCAGGGTGGTGGAACCTAGAGCAGATTGCTCAGTGGAGACAAAGACACTAGGGCATCCATGTCCTTTTGTCTCCTGAATGCTGGCATTATAATGCCCTCACTAGCACAGCCATGTTTACTGGCCGTTCCTCAAAAATATGATAATAGGCAGCAGGCAAAAAGCTTTCTCTCGCAAAGGGGAACATTAGGCAATAGCTTAAAACCAAACAGCACTGATAGGCCGTTCGTACAGTACTGTGATATAAACTCTCTTATAAATGTACAGAAATGATGTTCGTAATAGAACGGAGTTCAGGCCTTTTGTGCAAGGCTTGCTCTGAGTAGTATCCGACTCAACAACACTTAACTACTGCTAAATGAGACTAGTGCTGTTATATTTGGAGGAACACTCTTCCACTTTGCACATCACTCTTTGTCAATGTGCTGTAAGAAGTAACCTGGGTTTGCTGTGATGCTGAATCCTGTGCCATGGCGATATCAGATACCAGAATGATTTCCCATTGTGGGCAGTGTTTGGTGGAGCTCCCGGTTGTAAAAAAGGTTTGGAAGCAGGAGTGGCATCCACTTCCTAAACCACATGCCTCTGGAAACTCTATGAACTTGGAGAAACAGTGATCGCTATGGAAAGGCATTAGGTCTTTTGTTCATAGAGTCATCACGAGTTGACCTTGACTCAACAGCAATCATCAACAACAACAACGATAGTATAATGGGGTTGGAGATGAGCCAGGCAGTTAGCACTATGCTGGGAGTTTTTGCAGTATTGCAGAAGCCTCTTTATAGGTAAGAGAATGATTTGCCTGAAAGCCACAAAGGTAGCAAGTGGCATGTGAGTCCAAGAATGTGTGGCTCATGAGTTGGGTCTTTTCCACAAGGCTCTTTTCCTTAGGTGTCTCTTTCTTTTAAGAATATTTACCTTAACACTCTTGCAGACTTCTTGAACTCCATTTTCACTGTTTATTCCTTTGTTTTTAAAAATAAGGCCCCAGGAATAGATGGTATACCAATTGAAGTATTTCAGATAACAGATGTTGCCCTGGATGTGCTCACCAAGTTATGCCAAGAGATCTGGAGAACAACCACTTGGCCAACTGACTGGAAGAGATCTATATTTGTTCCCATTCCAAAGAAAGGTGACCCAGCTGTGGAAACTACACAACAGTGTCATTGATTTCACATGCAAGCAAGATTCTACTGAAGATCATCCAAAAACGATTAGAACAGCACATCAGCAG
>NW_006399939.1:174449-183888 GCF_000299155.1 Elephantulus edwardii | reverse complement strand
GCAGGATAGAGCAGGGTTTAGGGCTGTTGTGCATACGGTCGCTATGAGTCGGAAACGACTCGATGGCACATAACAACAACAACAACAACAACAACATTAGTTAGGTTATCCCAAATATCCAAGTGTCAGTTTAGAACAAGGCCAGGGACCAACTGCACAACAAATCATCTATTGCTCGAATGCACGTTCAAGTTGAAGCCGGAGAATATGGAAACACGTCCATGAGAGCCAAAATATGACCTTGAGGCTATCTCACCTGAATTTGGAGATCATCTCAAGAGTAGATATGAAACATTGAACACTTGTGATCAGCAACAGATGCATTGTGGGAAAATGTTAAGGGCATCCTCACTCAAGAAGAAAGCAAGTTGGCTGTAAAGAGACAAGAAAGAAAAGATCGCAAAATGAGTTCTCAAAAGAGACTCTGAAACTTGGACTAGAACACAGAGAAGTGAAAATAAAGGGAAGAAAGTGAGTGAATTAAGAGCTGAACAGCAGACTTCAGTTATCCACTCAGGAAGACAATGGAAAGAAATATAAGTCCCAGGGAAGAGCATGTTCAGCATTTTTCTTAACTGAAAGAAATGAAAAATTAAAACTTTGAGTTGCCATAGCAAAGGGTTCTGTGGTTAAAATATTGAATGACAGAGTAAGCATCAAGAGAAGATGGAAAGAGGACACGGGATTATTGTACCAAAAAGAATCAGTCAGTGTTCACCCATTTCAGGAGGGAGCGTATGTGTCTGAGCCAGATCTGGTAGTTTTAAAGGAAGAAGTCCAGGTTGCAGTGCAGACATTGGCAGAAGACCAGGCTCCAGGAATCAACGGGATACCAACTGCAGTGTTTCAGCAAATGCACGCAGCCCTGCTGCTGCTCCCTTGTCTTTGCCAAGAGACAGAGAGGACATCCAGTTCGAAGCAGCCCATATTTGTGTCCATTCCAAAGAATGGGAATTCAAGAGAATTTGGAAATTATTGAACAAAGACACTCTGAAAAAATTGTACTCAAGATAATAAACAAATGGTTGCAGCAGTACATGTATGAAGAACTGCTAGAAATTCGTGGCTGATTCAGAAGTGGATGTGAAATGAGGTGTAATATTGCCGATGTCAGATGGATGGTGGCTGGATGCGGAGAATATCAGAGAGAAGTTTACTTGTGTTTTACTGACTATGCAAAGGCATTTGACTGAGTTGATCACAATAACTTATGGATAATATCCAAAGAATGAGAATTCTAGAGTAGTTGGTTATGCTCATGTGGGAAGTGTACACAGACCAAGCGGGAATCATTTGAACAGAACAAAGGGATCCTGTGTGGTGTAAAATCAGGAAACGTGTGTCAGGGTTGTACTCTTCCACCATACATTTCCAATCTGTATGCCGAACAAATAATCCCAGAAGCTAAACTCTGAGGAAGTATATGGTGTTGGGATTGCAGGAAGATGAAGACTTAAAGCACAACTTGGTTTCCTGCAAGCAAAGACTTGAGACATTTAATAATGAAAATCCAAGACTGCAGCTTTTAATATAGAATATACTTCAACATAAAACAAAATCCCCACAACTGGATCAAAAAGAAACATCATAATAAAGAGAGAAAATATTAAAACTGTAAGAGATTTTATTTTATTTGGACCCTGAAAGTATCAGTCCCAAGAAAGTCAAGCAACATGCTCCATTGTGCAAATTCGTAGCAAAGGAATTTTCTATAAAGAGTTGAACAGAATACGTTATTTGAAGAGTGAGGTGTGCCTGATCCAAGCTGTTGAATGTTCAGTTGTCTCATAAGCGTGAGAACACTGGACAATGAATAAGAAATACTGAAGAATAACTGATGTCTTTGCACCATGGTGTTGATGAAAAATTGTGAATTTACTGTGGACTGCCACAAGAATGCATACATCTGTCCTAGAAGAAGGACATCTGTCCTAGAATAGCCAGAATGCTCCTTAGGAAATATACTGTCATTGTGTCACATATTTTGAGGGATTGATGCCTGGAGGACATCATGCTTGATATAGTAGGGGGCTGGTTTAGAAGAGGAAGACCCTCAAGGAAATAGATTGACACTAAGGTTGCTGCAGTGGGTCAAACATAGACTCGGGGGGGCTCAAACACTGATTGTGAGGACATTGATTGTAGCACAGGCCAGTGTTTTGTGCTGTTGTCCATATGGTTGCTATGAGTTAAAACGGACTTCATGGCACCTAACAACATTATCAGTGTCTTAACCATTGCAAGCATTGTGATTGTTGTTGTTAGGTGGCTGAGGCCAGTACAACCCAGAGCAACCCTATGAACAACAGATCTGAACCCAGCCCTATCCTGTGCCATCCTCACACTTCTTTTTTTAATTGAGATTTTATTTTAAGTTTATAAAGAACTTGGATTTCCATTCATTCGTTGTTGCACGTCCTCACGCTTCTTGACACACTAGAGCACATTGTAACAGTCACTGTGACAGTCTACCTGGTAGAAGATCTTCCTCTCCTTCGCTGACTCTCTGTCTTTCCAAACATGATATCCCTCTCTATGGAATAACCTCTCCGAGCAACGTGCCTGACTTATATTAGGGGAAGCTTTATTATCTTTGCCTCCCAGGAGCACTCTTCAAGGCATTTGTTTGTTCTTTTGGCCATCCATGGGATGTTCATTGCGTTTCTCCAACATCTCAGCTCAAAGACATCAGTCTTCAGTCATCCTTGGTCTTTGTCCAGCTCTCAGATGCATAGCAAATGATTGGAAAGACCGTGGCCTGAATCAGGCACACCTTTTTCCTCAAACTGACATCGTTGCTCCTCAATAATATGGAGAAGTCCCTGACTGCAGACTTTTCCAGTGCAATACGTCTCTTGATTTCCTGACTACTGATATTGAAGGTACAAGAGTTTGTGTCTAATATAAAAAGTCTAGTGCAAATCAGGATAAGAATGGTGGAGTTTTATCTAGGATTCAGTAGCAGGAAACAGAAATCATGAACTATTTTTAAGTTACTAAGGAATTAATCCCAGGACTTGAAGGTTGATGCCATTTTTGGAAAGGCCAGGAGAAAGGTTTCATTTGGGCCTCTGGAAATGACTCCTGGGCCAACACTGCTGACATGGGCTGCCTGGACTGTCCCTATTTTGTCCCAGTTAGCAGGGTGAGGGTTAGGAAGCCTCTACTGGAGCGGTTGGCTCCAAGAGAACATGTTCTACTTGTGATCCTCGATCAGGAAGAGGCAGTCAGTGGCCACAGTGTTGATAATAAAGAAGGTGCATGCCTCCTGGCCGCCTCTGCACCTGCAGAGTGGACGACTGGATCCTGTAATGATGCCACAGAAAGACCCGCTGCTGACCCGTGACTGTGTGACCAGCAGAGGCAGGGTCTCCACCTCACCTTCATCTTTGATCACTGGAAGAGGGCATCTTCTTGCCTGAATCCAAATCATGTCAGATTCCTCGCTTCAAGGAATGCTGATTCATGGAGTATTTTTGCATTCCCTCCTTTGCAGTAGCAAAGACACGCAAGAAGCCGGGTCGGGTTGATTTTACTGTTAAACCCACCATGGACAACTTCATGAAGGCTTCCACAACCAAGACGTCGTCACCACGCAAGCTTCTACTTAGATGGTGACCTGAACTGTAGCCATCACTCCCTTACTGCAGTTATAGGGAAGGAAAAGAAGAAAATGTTCCCACCTTAGAGTTCAAACATGAAGCTTACAAGGAGCTTTGGAAGAAGTCACACCCCCAGCAGTCGGTCCCCTAACTCCCCCAACCCTCCACCTCAATCTCAGCTGAGAATCTGGGATGTGTGACTAAGGGAAAAGGGAGAATGGATTTTGGTGACCAAGCACCACCTCTGCCACACTTCCTGAATGGCGGGCCTGAGAGGGTTGGCCATGCGTTCAAGGTCAGGCAACCAGCAGCACCCCAGGTTCAGCTCTCACTTTTAGAGCCTGGGTCTTGAGCGGGGGCTCATCTCTTTTCATTTCCTGTGGTGACTGTTGAAGCACGTGGTCTCTGCCTTCCTGTGGCCAAGTGTTCTCCTGAAGTTCAGAGTCTCGGTGTCTCAGGGCTTGTGCTGCAAATGTAATGGGTTGGGGGAGAGGGGAATGGAAGAGAGAGAGAGTCCAAAATTTGGAATGAATCCCACTGAGAATATTTGTTGACATTTTGTTACCCTTGTTTTTGGAAGAAGTAGGTATCTGTGTGTGTGTCTTATGTATCTACATCACTCACTCACTTACTCTTTGCTGTCAAGTCAGTACTGATTCATAGCTGGCCCTTGAGAGGGTTTTTGGAGGCTGTAAATCACATGGGAGGAGGTTGCTCAGCTTTCTTTTGTGGAGCAACTGATAGAGTCAAACTGCCAGAGAAACGCCACTGTTAAGAACACACACGTACAGACACACACAGACACAATATCTGGTTTTTCATACTCAATTTAGATACATTTTTTTTTCTTTTTTAAAGGAAACTTTGGTTTGGTTTGCTATGTAGTGGATTTTTTTTAGAAAAAACCTTCTTATGTTTGGTAATTATATATATGTATATATATATACCTCTCTCAAAACACATGCCATTTCAACAGTCATCTTATGAAGAGTTCATACCATTGATTATGTTCATCATGCTGTTCAACCAGCACATTCCCCATGGCCAAAAGAGACTTATATTATACTTTACATAAAAATAAAAAATATATATATTTAATTACAATAATATATATACATATGTTAGTAGAGGTTTAATGTCTACTGAAACAAGAGTCTTAACCCATTCGTGTGTCTCCTTCCCACAGCTCCGGGTCCAGTCTCTGACTTTCATGTGACAAGTGTCACCACAACAGAAATCGGCTTGGCGTGGAGTAGTAATAACTCGGAATCCTTTCGGATCATTACCACATGGGATGGATCTGGAGAGCCTTGGGCTAAAACAACCATCACAGCCAGCTCCAGTATTGTTATTAGTGGCTTAAACCCTGGGACCAAGTATAATTTTGAAATAGTTCCACAAGGACCAAATGGGACAGAATGGCCACCTCTGAGAGTTCATGCTTATACCAGTAAGTGCATAGGTGGTATTTTCAGTGGAACCATAATGTTTCTTAAAGGAAATCAGTGGAATTGCTCAATGCCAGAATTTTCTTGAAATAAGTAAAGAAAAATATTTTAAGACCTTTTATAGCAATAGCAATGAATGTTCATTTTACTAAATTCAGCAAATCAAAACAAAAGCCAATAAAACAATTTTGCTAAATTCAGCAAATCAAAACAAAAGCCAAATAAAACCAAAAGCCAATGAGAATTTATCTCATGCCCAATGAACAAAAGATTGAGAGAGTCAAGAGCTGTAGGTAGGTTGGTAGGTAGGGAGATGTCAGGTAATCCTCTAGAAGCCCCTAGAATTTCTCAGAGCACAGTTTTAGAGAGCAAACTATATACATGTGTGCACGCATATGTGTGAACACGAACACAGATGCACGCACACACTCTCACACTCACCCTGTTATATTAAATTGTGAAAGAGAAAAGGGGAAAACGGAATGGCAGAAGATAGATGAGAAGTAAGGGCTGTAAAGACTTCTCTAGACTCTGTATAATGTGGATGAACCTAGAGGGAACCATTCCAAGTGACATTCAGCTCAACCTCTATCAACTATAGCTGACCCTCCACTGGATTTTCAGAGGTTGTAAATTGCAGGAGAGGAGATAACCCATCTTTCTCCCCAGGAGCAACTACCTGGTAGATTGGAACCACCTGCCTTTGGGGTTGGCAGCCCACTTCTCTCACCCACTAGACCACGAAAGCCCCCTGGAGTGACATTGTTTTTGTCAGGTGCCGTCGACTTGAGTATGACTTACAGTGACTCTGTGAACAGCCGGCCTGAACCCTGCTCTGTCCTGTCCCATTTCCGTCATCTCTGACCCACTAGAGCTCACTGCTACAGTCACCATTTCACTCCATCTCATTAGAAGGCTTTCTGTCCTTTGCTGACCCTCCATCTTTCCAAGAAATACAAAAGGACAGAAAAGGAAAGGCTTACGCACGGATAGAATCCTTGGATGGTGACTAGGGAAGTGGGCGGAGGGAGAAGGGAGTGATCATTAATAAAAAGATAGTAAATGCTTATTAAGCTAGATGAAGGGAAAAGATGATATAAAATATGGGAGTTGAACAGACATTTTAATGAGTTAATGACATTAATTAATTAATTGTAAGTAATGTTATAAAGGGCGCTGTGGTGACTTTATCCCTGGGAGTTGTGTTACTAACTCAAAGCACTTCTGTGGCGGGTCCAGTTTACCAGCAGTTCGCAGAAGAAAGATGGGCAGTCTCCTCCCTCGCAGTTCACAGCCTCTGAAAACCTGCTCTGTGTGGGTTCTGACTGGGAGGCAGTGAGTTTGAGTGTGTTTAATGTTGTAAAACAAATAGGTATGAATGATTGAGGTCTTGGGAGTCTTAGTGTAAGCTGGATGTGGCCTCTGGCTTCTTGGGGAGAGGCGAGGATGCAATGCTCCGGGCACTTGTGGCTTTCTTTTTGACACAAGTGGGTGTCGGCAGAGCGGACTTGCCAGATGAACTGGTGGTCTCTGGCCCAGAGACCACCAGCATTTGGGCATGCCGGAACGGTAGAATACAGAAATGCCGGGCCATGCCTGCAGGGTAAGGACAAGCATTTTGGGAGTCTTGGTGTTAGCTGGACGCAGCCTCTGGCTTCTTGGGGAGAAGCCTGTGAACCTGGAGAAAGGATAAAAGTCACACAACTGTTGAGGACTTTCGTTCATAGGTTTGCTGTGAGTCGCCTACGACTCGACGGCACTTAACAACAATAACACCAACATAGAGAGTGATCAGTTGGCCTAGTGGACAGAAAGTGATGCTGCCAAGCTAAAGGTGGGTGACTCTAATCTGCAGCCCCCAGGCCTGTTTTTAATTGTTTTTGGTCAAACATTCTTCTGGGTCATACAGCCCTGATTTGTCCACTTGCTGTAAAGAGGTAACTCGTGGTTGCTCTGAAGCTGAATACTGTGACACTGATGTATCAAATGCGATAACGGTTACCCATGGGGGACAGTGTTTGGTGGGGCTCCCCAGTTAAAACAAGCTTGGAAGCAGGAGTGGCATCCACTTCCATAATAGCTTGCCTCCGGAAACCCTGTGAACCTGGAGAAAGGATGAAAGCACACAAGTGCTGAGGACTTTCGTTCATAGGGTTGCGATGAGTCGCCCGTGACTTGACAGCACTTAACAACAACATGAATGATTGAGTGGAGAACCATTGATTTATAAAGTTCCACTCAAATCACAATGAAAGAAAAAAAAAAAATTAAAGTTAGGGTAAAGAAAAAAACCCCCCACCATACTATTTTTTAATGGTGAGAAGGCCAAAGTGATGCATGAGCCGGTGTCCTGACTCCCCCAAGAGCACCTGAGGGCAGACCTCATTAGACCAGCACTCTCCAGCTGCTGTTAACCGAGCACAAACCGAGCACTTAGCTACTCTCAAACATTGTCTGGTCCTTCCCACACCTCCTAGGGGTGTAGAGTACAAAACGGATGCTGAGAAGTTTCTGGCCTGTTTCCAGAGCTCATAGGGAGTGGTAGGACAAGGATTCAGTGAGCCTGATTCCAGACCACTCTGATGAGGCCTGTAACAAGTACCAGAGCCATTGAAGCAGCCGGATGAATGATGTGACTGTGAGTGGGGGCCAGGTGGAAGAGGCCATTTTTTAAACAAAAGCTTATTGTCCGAAATTTGGAAAGTTTTGCATCATGCAATTGGACCTGAAGACTCAAATCATAGAGCTGATAACCTCCCTCCTCTCCATCTTAGAAAGGGGTGAAGCCTTAAAGTTAGCTTTCTCAACGCATTGCGTGGATCAGGAAGAACCAAGTCACAGCTGACTTGCTAGCAACTCTTCGGAGTCTGTAAAGACGTGGGAGGAGGTGGCCCGTCTTTCTCCCTTGGAACTGCTGTTGGGTTCGAACCACCGCAGAGGTGGTGTCTTTGGGGTAGCAGTGCAGCTCCTCAAGGCCTGTGGCACTGGAACACCCCTAGGATCATCAGTAGTTGTTGTTGTTATGTGTGGTGAAGTTGGAGCTGACTCATAGTTGACCCCGTGGTGGGTTTTCAGAGGCTGCACGTTGCATGAAAGGAGTTTTCCCATCTCTCTCTGTGTAGCACCTGGTGCCTTTGGGTTGACAGCGCAACTCTTTCCTCGAGGCCACCGGATCTAGACCGGTTTACCCGAGTTTAGTGATCTGTAGACCATGGACACTTTTATATGCTTTCAAGTTTTTTTTCTCTTTAATGGTAGTTTAAATATCCTGCTGCCCTGTGTCAGTTCTAAGCCATGGGAGCCCTCTTAGGCAAGAGTCAGATATCCAAGCTGTAATATTTTTTAAAAAAAATTTTTAAATTAAAAAATTTTTTTTTTGAATTAATTTTCATCAAAGTTTACAAACACTTAGGGTTTCCAGTCATTCATTGTTGCACTTTTCTCCCTGGCCACCACCTCTTCCCCGAATCACTCTTCTTGAAAAGAAAAACTCTTAATTGTTATGCAATCCCTCCCCACTAGTCTACTCCACTATGCAGCCTTTACTCTGGACTTATGTAATGACAAGAATACCCATTCATATGTCCCTTTTAAACAATTCTCTCCCTCATCTATTTTAATGCAATATACATGATTCCTCCCCTCATTCTCTGTCTTCCCTCAACCTTGATGTCAGTCCCACTTTACAACAGTGGCCCTATGCAGTATTTGTCCTTTTGTGACTGAGATATTTCACTCAGCATAATATCCTCCAGGGTCATCCGTTTTGCATAATATTTCATGAGTTCTTATTTTTCAATGCTGCATTGTATTCCATTTTGTGAATATACCAGAGCTTCTCTATCCATTCGTTTGTTGATGGGCATGTGGGTTGTTTCCAGCTCTTTGCTGTTGTGAACAGAGCCGTGATAAAAATGGGTGTGTAGGCTGTAATCTTTATGGAGGCAGATTGTCCCATCTTTCTTCCAAGGAGTGATGGGTTGTTGTTGTTGTTATATTATGTGCCATCCAGTCAACTGTGACTCATAATGACCCTATGAACAAAGGATCTGAAACCTGTTCTAACCGAGGCCGAGGTCATCTTCACCATTCCTGACATGCTTAAGCTCATTGCTACAGTTAATCTATTTTTTTTTTTGTGGAGTGCATTCAAATGGCTGGTTTTTTGATTAGCGTTGTTATTGTTGATTGCCTTCAAGTCGAGAGCACGACACATAGCGACCCTATGAACAAAAGGCCTGAAGCCCCTCTACAACTCTCAACATTTATCAAAGTTCATAGAGCTTCCTTCCAGAGGCATGTTATTTAGGGAGTGGAGTGGATGCCACTCCTGCTTCCTGATATTAGCATACCAGCACTTAAACACTATGCTACCAGTTCCCCCGGAGC
>NW_006399939.1:172482-174349 GCF_000299155.1 Elephantulus edwardii | reverse complement strand
TTAAAGAATACTCTAAAAATTATTTGGTTTATGCTTGTTAATGAAAGAAATGATTACAAAACAGTGTATGTTTCCCTGGCAATGTGTAAACTGAATGTTACTTACCGACAAAAAATGCATCCAAGCCTTTGGGAACTGTTCCTTTTATAGCAGAAAGAGCAGACCCTGGGGCTTGATGTGTCATAAGTGACATGATGGAGCTTCCCGGTCACATGATCAGTTCGGAGTCCAGTGTCCCTGGCTGCCAGCCCAGTGCCCTGTTGCTTCTTGAACTTCGAGTACATTTTATGCCTTTGCTTTTAAAGAAACTCTCCATTTTCTTTTCTGTCCTTTGCCCCTGTGGACTGCCAAAATAACAAACAAATCTGCCTTGGAGAAAGTGCAGCCAGAATGTTCCTTAGAGGCAAGGGTGGTGCCTCTGGGACATACATACTTGTCTCACATACTTTGGGTATCTTGTCAGGAGAGACCAGTACTTGGAAAAAGACATCGTTCTGGGTTAATGAAAGAACCGGCAAATGAGAGGAAGCTCACTGAAGAGGTGGATTAACCCTGTGACTCTGACAGTGGGCTTGATCGTGGTGGAGATTGTAAAGAGGGTGGCATGGAACAGGGCAGAGTGCTGAGATTTTGGTCACAGTCTCTGTGACCGAGAGTAAACTTGAGAGTACCTACAACAGCAGCTTTTCCAGTCTGAAGTTCATATGCAAATGTACTAAAAGAACATTAGAAATCATTAGGTACATTTTTTCCCCCCTTTAAACAAAACAAAACAAAAGCTAGTAGCTCACTGATACAGCTTATAAGATTTATGATATATACCATCTTTGGCCAACAGTAAATCTTTAAGACAGCGTCACTTTTCCAGACAGAAAACTTACTGAGAGAAGCCAATAAAGAAATTACGTAGCTGTGTGACTTATAAGTATGTGTTTGGTTCCGGATTTAAAGATAATCCATTCTGAGTCATTTCTCTGCTCACCATTGGCTCCCTGGTGTGGTTAGAAGCTGCGGGGTTTGATTCTTTCTGACTCTGAATAACTCTGAACACAACAGAATGAAACACTGACTGGTCTCCGTTCCGTCTCACTGTTGTCGTTATGTTTGAGCGCGTGTGGCAGCCGCTCTGACAGTGCCTCTCCCTGAGGGTCATCCGACCTTTTTCATTGAACAGCTAGTTACCTTTCTAAATGTCATGGCTTTCCCCAGGAGCTGGTCCTTCCTCGTAATATGTCCACGAGTCGTTCCACCCTTGCTTTCTAGTAGCATTCAGGCTAGAATTCTTCCAGGACGAAAATGCCCCCTCACTGGCAGGTGCGTAGTCAGTATTTTTTGTCAACACCTGAGTTCAAGGAGATGAACTCCTCTCTGGTCTTATATAGATGGTAGCAGTTCCCAGTGTTCTTTGGTCCTCTTCACTCTTAGAATCAGCAAAGAAATTTATGTCAACTATATTGAAATTGTGGAAAGTCCACCAGTGAGAACTTTTAGTTTCATACCAAGCAGACTAGGTTTTTTTTAATTGAAGGGATAGATCTCTCTCCTGAAAGCCAGATCCCTGGTTATGCTTTCTCTGCTTCTAGCAGAAGTGTGTGTTCTCGAATAGGTCACCTGCCTGTCTAGATCTTGGTTCCCATCTCAGAAGAGAGAGAAAGTTCTATTTTAAGGCACCCTGGTGCATGGTGGATGGGAGAATGACTTGGCAGTGCGGGCTTCCATACGATTATAGCCTATCAAGATAGTGCAGGTTAGTTCTACTCTGTTCTGTAAGAACACCATGAGTAGAAATCTAGTTAATAGTTGTTGTTTTTGTTATGTGCTGTCGAGTCTCTTGCGACTCATAGTGACCATATGTACAACAGCCCTA
>NW_006399939.1:170656-171933 GCF_000299155.1 Elephantulus edwardii | reverse complement strand
GTCCAGTGGTGAGAATCTTTGTCTTCTTGACATTGAGCCTCAATCCATATTAGAGGCTGCAGTCCTTGACCCTCTGCAGCAGGTGCTTCAGGTCCTCCTCAGTTTTAGCAAGCAGGGTTGTGTTATCTGTATAATGCAGATTGTTGATAGATCTTCCATCAATCTTGACTCCATATTTACCCTCATAGAGCCCAGTCTCCCAGATAATCTGTTCTGCATACAGGTTGAAAAAGTATAGAAATAGGATGCATCCCTGGCATACGCCCTTCCCAATTTTGAAACATGCAGTGTTCCCTTACTCTGTTCTGACAACTGCCTCTTGGTCCAAGTATAGGTTTCGCATTAGAACGATCAAGTGTTCTGGGATTCCCATTCTTCTCAGTGGTTTATATATATTTTTTAAATTGAAGGTATAATTTTGGTTGAAATAGTTTTATTTATGTCACCATCAGCTGAACAAGGTGATATAGCCAAGATTGAGGGGATGGCAGAGTTTGAATGTCTTCTGAAAAGCCACTTAAGGCAGAAATACAGCCAATAAGTTGAACTTTCTTGGTACTATAGAATGATATTTATTTACATTTATCTTAAAGTGAAACCCTTTGACTTTGCAGTCACCTTAATTTGATGCTTTCTTCCTGATGCCTAAAATAGAATTAAGCATTGCCCTTTAAAGAAATAATTTAGAAGTGTTTCCAACCACTCTGGGATATGTGTTGGAGAAAAGTATAGGCAATAAAACATTTGGGCTTTCAGATCGTCAAAAATAAGCTCCTCAGAGCACCATTAACAGACTTCTGTGTAGGTATAATAGACAGCTTTAAAGCGGAGAAGCCCATCATTAGTGAGAAAATGAGAGCCCTACTAGATTAGGATTTTCAGAGTACTTATATATAATTTCACCAGGAACTTGGAACCAAAAATTTTGGATGGGTTGGCAGTTGTCAGATTGTATAACTCTTACACGGGAGCAATATGTGCTCAAACTTTATCGAAGCTTTGTAGGAACCTTACTAAGACAATTGCCAGATCAGTAAATCATCCCTAAAAGACCTCTAGAGTCTGACAAACATGTCCCTTAGCCTTCTTCAACTGTTGTCTGAAACAAGAAGTTTCAAGTCACACAGTGGTCCCTCTCCTAGTCACCGAAATACAAGCCTGCAGAACTAAACATGCTATTTTTAAAGGCTGGTTACAGTTGAAGGCGTAGTTGTAAGCCTTAAGAAGTTAAATATATGATGGATTATATAGTCCATAGGTTTTTGACATGTCAGGTA
>NW_006399939.1:154341-167351 GCF_000299155.1 Elephantulus edwardii | reverse complement strand
ATAGAGTTAGCTCACCCGAAAGTATATAAATAACAGTGTACTCTGAGAGAAACTTGGAATTTTTAAGGGAACACCACTGAGCTGAGTGGATATTTATTTTTAAAATTTTATACTGGTTTACTTACAAAGTTCATATACGTTGTTTTTCACACCAGATCTTTCCCACTTCCTTAACCCGCTCCTGTCTCCACCCGTCAAATTGTGCGACCCTGTGATTACCTCCCTGCCCATATTCCCCCCTTAGATCCTCATACACGTTTTACTAGTAATCTATTTCTACAGTAATGGTTTTACACAGTATTTGTCCTTATGAGACCAAGTTCATTCAACATAATGCTCTCCAGTCCCTCCCAGGTTAGGTAGTGATTTAGAAAATCATTGTTCCTGCGTGCGTGCTGTGTAGTATTCCATTGTGTGACTGTCCCATACTTTCTTAGTCCATTTGATTGTGGTTGGACATTTGGGCTGTTTCCATGTTCTAGCAATGGTGACGAATGCTGCTGTGAACATTGGTGTACAAGTCTCCTGTGCCTCAGTTTTCATTTTCTCGGAGTATATTCCAAGCAGTGGAAGCTGGGTCATATGGAATTTCCATGTTCAGCTTTCTGAGGAAACACCAAACTACCTTCCAGAGTGGTTGTACCATTTTACAATCCCAAGCGGCTATTTATGAAAGGTGACTACATCTTGCTTCATTAACACCCTGTGTGTTTTTGCCTAATAGAACCTCCTCCAGTCTCTGGTCTCCGCGTCACCGTCGTGGGAGTGACGGACGTTACTCTTACTTGGATCAGTGACAATGGCACTGATAACTGCAGGATGCAGCTTGAAAGCGTTGGAGGCCAAAAGGAGATGGTGGTCAATATCTCAAATCTGAAGCCAGGGACTCGACAGAACGTCTCCCTCTCTTCTCCAGAGTCAAGTAAAAGACAGGAAAATCCAGAAGGTGAGTAACAAAAGTTTACTTCTGTTTAAAAATAAAAAATAAAAAAAGATGTTGTCCATAAAAATGTGCTAAGAGTGCCATGTCTCCTCGTCTGACTTCATAACAGGAAGGACAGAATCCTTATGAGTATCAGCAGCCGAAGGCTGATTCTTAAGAAACAGTAGTGTGACGTAATTCCTGTCTCCAACCTTTTACCAGTGTTGACATCAGCCCTTCTTCCCATGGCATTCTCTACATCTCTGCTGGGTTTGAGCATTCCTTGTAATGGCCACATAGACCTCACAGACCACATTCAGGATTATTGGGTTTTTATGGGATGTCACAGGTTCAGAATGACTCAGGGTTTTGGTCTGGACAGCATCTTTCCCAAGCTTACAGGAAGGCCTTGCTTTGGCCCCATGGACTTCCCTCCTAGGACGGTCTAGCTTCTGCCCTATTTGGGCATGTGTTACAAGGCCCTTTAGCACCATCAATAAGTGCCCTGAGGTGCCCTCCTCCTCTGGTAACCCATTGTTCAATGATCTCGCTCCACCAAATGCCTGGAGGGATCCTGTTGTAACAGCCTTGCTGTGGGAACTGAGAAGCCTACTCTATCAGCTTTTACATTTTCTGGTTTTCCTTTCTGTTCTTTTGCTGCTGTTTTTCCAATCTCTCTGGTGTTTAAGTTGCCGCAAATGACGGCTATAGCTGTCCTGCATATTTTAATTAATAAAAAAAGGAACATCATTCGTATGAAGTGTACTAATGTATTTATTTGTTAATTATTCAGTAATACAGGAAAAAAAAATGTGTTTCTAAGCACAGTTGTCAATTTAAAAGTGTGTGGCAACGTGTTAAAAACCCTTTCTGGGTCTAGGAGGTACACCGTGCAGGGACTCTGGGCCTAAAGTATATTATTCATTCCTGCTCTTTCTTCCTTGGTAGTGCTGAGGTACTCCTTTTTATGTCTCCCATGCTGGAGTTGACTTTCAGTGACTTGAAAAATAGCACTTTAATATTTATACAGTGTCACGGAATCTATAGAGGGCCCTCCCTCTGCATTTTAATGTCTTCTCTTTCTTGAATTGAAGAAGGAAGGAAAAACGAGGTCAGAATAGAAATACAGCTGGAGACCTTTTGCGATCTGGAGTTTAGACCGATCCCTTAGTATTTTTGCTCCTCAGTTGAATGGAGGAGAGGTGCGTGAACTCAAGCGGATGACTGGAGTAACTTAGCACCTCACCGAGAAAACGAGTGCTGGGCAGGCTTATCTGGTAGATAGATGACTCCTGTTGCTTTTGTTACAGTGATGTACAGATTTCTAGCCCTCCCAGTGACTCAGCGCTGGGAGTTGAAGAGGACATGTCTTCATCCCATTTTATACTTAAGGAAAATGCTATAGTGTGGGTGTTAGGACCCTTGAGAGCCAGTGATGGTAACCAGATTTTAAATTGCTTCAACTAAAGGAGCCACTAATGGCTTGTGCTGCCACCCTGCTGTGCTCAGTGAGCCCTGAGGGGAAGAGACAAGGTGACTTCTTTCCGCTTCTCAGCTTCGTTCTCAGAATTGCTCTCTCCATGTACTTCTAGGAGAAATGCTCCCACCTTCATTTTTTCATCTCACACCCCACACTCCTCCAATCACTGAAAGGTCTAGTCTTGGGGGGGGTGGGGGGGAGTCCTTGACTTAGGCTCTGATTAACCAGATTTGAATTATGTCCTTGACCTTGGAAAGCATGTGAAAGGTAGGGACGAGAGGAGACAGTGTCCCAGAAGGGAAATCCTGTGTAGTGGACAAGAATGAAGATCTTGCTGCTCTCTAGGGTGAGAAGTTCCTGCTTAGGATGAACTGTTAATTCATTTGGCTGCTAACTGAAAGGTTGGTGGTTTAAGTCCACCCATGGGAGCCTTGGAAGAAAGTCCTTTATAATCCATCTTCCCAAAACTAGCTTTTGTGAAAATCCCAAGGAACTCTGTTCTTCACTGATATGCATGGCGTCAGCCATGAGTTGGAATCAATTAGAAAACAGCTGTTTGTTGTGTGTGTGTGTGTGTGCGCGCGCGCGTGCATGGGGTGTGAATGTTCAAACTTCGAGGGCATATGTATGGAGCAAATAGCTGTCAAATGTCAGGGCCCCGCCAAGATGATGCCCCTCTCCTGGGGGAGAGAGGGAACACCATTTATGGGCAGTGATTGTGGGCATGGTCTGGTGTGGGGCAGGGCGAAGGATGTGTCTGTGGTGTATTTAATGTCCTTTGCTTTTTGTGTTTGACACAGAAGCCAACAACCCAGAGAGAAGCCCAAGGGAGGTGCCGCCTGCGGCCCCTGGGGACGGATACAGCCTTGGGCCTGCAGACCCTTCTTCTCACCAGGACTCCCGGGCCACGGAAGTCCGGCTTGTTGGATTGAAGCCTGGCATGCCGTACAAGGCCACCGTTTTCTCTCAGGCAGCAGATGGCACTGAAGGACAAGCCCAGGACATAGAGTTCAGGACAAGTATGTCGAATTTTGTTCAGTGACTTCTGCCAGAATTTTCTAGCACTAGGTTTAGTTTCCTATGATTCCATTCCCGTGTTATTTTTTGCTCCATGGCGCATTTTGTTGTCTGAGCTTGTTTTGTGGAAAAAGCTTTTCAGCCAAAGCAGAGCTGTTCTGTTTCTTTTAATTAATTCCATAACACAGGTACTTTTTCAGTTAAACTCAGGAAAACACATTGAGCCACTCTTTGTGCGGGCAGTGGGTGCTACTTCATGCCTGTCTTTTATATCTGCATCTCAAAGGCCTCTACCCGCCACTGAGATGGGCTCGAATGATATTCACAGCTTCTAGATACTGGGTTTGTCAGTGCTTGGCCACTGGAGCTCCCTTTGCTATTGGGGACCATCAAATCTCCTTCACTGCATGGAGACCTTAAGGTGACAGAATGGACCTGCCCCATGACAGCTTGCTAGCATGTAATCTTTTTTTTTTAAATTTATTTTTTTATTATTAATTTTTTTTTCTTGCTGGGATGTAATCTTAATGGGATCAAATTGCCACCAGAGTCACTGGGCGGGTTCAAACTGCCAGCCTTTTGGTCAGCAGCCAAGGGTTTAACTAATACGCTTGGTGGGAAGATGAGGTCGTCTGCTCCCATGAAGATGTGCAGTCTTGGAAACCCTTTAGATCCTTGTCCTCTTCCCTGTAGGGTTGTGTAAGTCACAGCTGGCCTGGTGGCAGGGGATTAGTTGCTTTGGTCAAGGTATTGATCACCCTGGCTAGATTTCTTTATATTTTTTTTTCCATGCTAGCTTTCTTGTTTGTTTTTTTTTAAATTGTGATTTTGACAAAAGTTTATAGAAAAGTTGGATTTTTCATTCATTCATTGTTGCACATTTTCCTCCTTAACAACCCCCCCCATATTTCACTTAAAAAATTCATTCATTGTTGCATAATTTCCTCCTTCTCCCCCTTCCCCCACCCCCAGGGCACTTTGCTGTACACCTCTTATTCTGGACGGTTGTCCTATAAATAACGCCTAATCATATATTCCTTTTTAAAGAGTTATTTCCTTTATCTGTCCCAAATGCAGTGTTTATTATTTATCCCCTCTTTTCTTTGTTTCCCCCCAAACCCCATGTCACTCCTGTTTTGTAAGTGGTGTTATATAGTATTTGTCCTTTTGTGACTGAGATATTTCACTCAGCATCATGTCCTCCAGTATTACCCATGTTGTGTAGTAGTATTTGAGTTCCTTGTTTTTCAGTGCTGTGTAGTGTTCCATTGTGTGAATATACCATAGTTTTTCTATCCATTCATTTGTTGATGGGGTGCTTGGGTTGCTTCCATCTATTTTGAACAACACAGCAATAAACATGGGTGTGCATATATCTTGTTTGGAAGGCATCTCTGGTTTCTTTAGGGTATATTCCCAGTAGTGGAATGGCTGGGTCAAATGGTATTTCTGTTTACAACTTTTTGAGAAAGTGCAGGCTAGATTACTTGTACAGGACAAGAAGGTTTGAATGACGATCCGGGGACAACTTATAGTATCTCATCCTCTGGGAAGATAGATTGTGGTCAATAATTTTAAAGTGAGGAGGCACAGGGTTAAGGACACCGTGAGGGACATCCTGAGAGTCAGGGTGGAAGGCCTGAAGGGGAGGCTGAAGAGCTGGAAATAAATGGTGTTTCTTGAGCCCAGTAAACACAAGTCATAGCGGACTTAGACATAGCACTCACTAATAGGACCCAGTGACAGACCTTCGGTCAGACAACCATGGTGATGCGGTGTGTAGTGTCAGCTTCCTAGGGAACAGAGAAGACAAGGGAGAGGACAGAGAGAGCTTGGGAGGACAGATGGGTGATTGGAGAAGAGCCACCACTCTGATAGTCTTTTCTTTTGAGGGTGGGATTGATATCTGATCTTACAGATGATAATACCAAGGCTAACATGATTTCCCTGGCTATTCAAGCAGAACCAGTCTTGGATCTTAGACCTTTCTCATGCTAAATTCTATAGTCCTGTAGGGTATAGGGTTTGTTCTTGGATGTATATAAGGTTCAGAGCTTTCCCGCGTATTGCTCCTGGTGTCCAGGTTAAGGTTTGAGTTGAGACCATTCTATTGTTTGGTGAGGAGTCCACCATCTCTCTAAAACCCAGCGCACACAAAACAACTATGAGATATCATCTCACCCCAGTAAGAAGAGCAAAATTTAACAGAACAGCAGACATCAAATGCTGGCAAAGTTGTGGAGAAACTAGAACCCTTATTCATGGTGCTTTCTCAAAAAACTTGAAAATAGAAATACATTTGAGCCAGCAATTCCAATACTGAGAATTTACCCTAAAGAAACCATAACTGCCACCCAAGCAGATATATGCACACCCATGTTTATTGCCGCTTTGTTAGCAATAGCAAAGAGCTGGAAACAACCCAAGTGCCCTTCAACAAACGAATGGATAAGAAGCTGTGGTATATTCACACAATAGAATACTATGCAGCATTGAAAAACAAGGAACGCATGAAATATTATGCAAAATGGATGACCCTGGAGGACATAATGCTGAGTGAAATATCTAAGTCACAAAAGGACAAATACTGTATAGGGCCATTGCTGTAAAATGGGACTGACATCAGAGTTGAAGGAAGACAGAGAATGAGGGGAGGAATGATGTATATTGCAATGAAACAGATGAGGGAGAGAACTGTTTAAAAGGGATATATGAATGGGTATTATTTTTTTTTCCAATAGAGAATATTTTTTTAAAATTTTGAACATTTACAGAGATTTTGGATTTCCATCCATTCATTCATTCATTCATTGTTGCACTTTTCCCCTGCCCAGCCCTCCCCACCTCCAGTTTGCCTCTCTCCAGAAAGTAAAAGAAAAATTCTTTCTTTGGTATACAATCTCCCCCCCCCCGCATGGGTATTCTTGTCATTACAGAAGTCCAGAGTGAAGGCTTCACAGTGCAGTGGATTTGGGGTGAGGGATTGCATAACAATGAAAGAGTTTTTCTTTTTAAGGAGAAGAGTGAATTGGGGGGCGGGGAGGGAGAAAAGTGCAACAGTGAATGACTGGAAACCCTAAGTCTCTGTAAACTTCCATTTAAATTAAGAAAAAAAAATGTAAAAACAAAACAAAACAAAAAACCCCAATGCGCAGAAACTATCAGTTAAACTATCAGTTGTCGTTGGCCAGGGTTTCTTCACTGAGCGATGATGACGGGACTCACAACTAAAAGGCGTAGAGGAGGAAGGATAAGTTGCCAAGCGTGACTATATACCTGGTGACAGCTTCTGTTAAATTTTTAACTTCTCTTCTGCCCTCACAGAATCTAATTGTCAGGTTTTTGACATCCAAGTTGTGAATATCAGTGCCACAAGCATGAAACTGACCTGGAAAATCAAGAATCGTGTTTCAACCTCCATCTACACCTTCAAAATACAAGTTGTCGGGGAGACCCAGTCCTTCAATCTTACGGCCAATGAGACCCAAGTTCTCATTGCTGGCCTCACGTCTAGCAGCTTGTATAACATCACCATGTATCCTGTGCAGGATGGGGGTTCAGAAGGCACACCTGGCTCCCTCCAAGTGTATACAAGTGAGTTCACTCCTTCCCCCTAAGTTTTCTTGTCTGCCTGCCAGCAGTGGACAGGCCAGTTGCAAAGACAGATAATGCCTGTTTTCTGACGAAAGGAATGCATAGTTTCGTGTAGAAGGCCACAGGGACTCTTCCTCCAGGCTGTGTGAGGTCATACTGATGGTCATTGATGCTGGCCACACGCCAAGCTCCATGTCACATTCTTCCCTGCACGACCTCATTTAATGCTCACATTAAATTAGCATTCCTCCACTTGGTGGCCTCAGCTCTCAGCTGTGTTTCTAAGAACCATTCCAGGTGATGTGACCTAGGACAGATTGCTCATTGGAGATAAAGAAATCTGGCTCTCTACATCTGTCTGTGGGAGGACTTGCTGAAAATGTTGGCTTCCCTCGGCTGTTGTCTTCAAGGTGATTCTGATGCTTTCACCCAGCTAGAGAGGCATGGCCCAGTCAGCACTCTTCGTTTTCTTGGGGGTGTGGTCTGTGCCCCAGCACTCCTACAAAAGCAGCTTATCCCTGGAACTCTGGCCATTTTCCTTGGCTCACCTGGGATAGCCACACCCTCAACTGCTGCTTGAGCTGCTTGGGAGTGTCCGGATTTCTGAGCCTTGAAGAAACCCCAACTGGAAGTTTGAGGTCAGGAGCAGTTGGAGAAAATGGTTTACTTTTAGAATCATGGGCTGGTTTGATACATTAAACATGGTGTCATTTTTGACCCCTGCAGTCTGATGGCTAATCTGGTACTGATATTTTTGGAAGCATTTGTGATTACTTTTGGTGTCAGCGTAGTGGGATTGATTGCAGGGGTCTAAACTCACTGTAACAGATGGCTTTGGAGAAAAAGGAATAAACAAGAGACTGAGAAATCTTTGGTCTCTGGATGAGATAAACACAGTGGTAAATGCAGCCCTATTGCTACCATCAGTTACCTAAGGCAAAAGTTATTCTTGGGATATGAAGAATGGATGTAACCCTTGAGGAGATGGCTATTTGGATATATGTGGAAATATGGAGGGATACGGAAGAACAAAATTTTCCAGAAATTCCCTGGTGTCTGCTTTCAGCAGAAGAATGTAGGAGTTAAGATTACCCATATGAGTACTAAACCAAGCCCTGCCAGGTAGAGTTATTCCCCTTAACCTCAGGGTCTGCCTGGAGAGGAAAAATCATGTAGGACCAACTGGAAATTAAAAAAAAAAAAGGGATATATATAGATGGGATGGGCAGGATGAAGGAACTATTTTGTAAGGGATATGGAATAAGGGATATTGTAGAGGCAATCCATAAGTTCGTGGCTCATTATTGGGTGCTTCCTGAGGAGCCATAACTAAAATGTATTGTAAGATTACTATTCATTGATAAGTTTAGCACAGGATCTGTGGTGCTGAGTTCTACAGAATGGAGGAGGAGTCTGTTTGGATTGGTGTAAGACCCACAACACACTATAGAACAATCACAAATGTTAATACAGTATCCAGTTACACAATAGGAAAACCCAAGGGGCCTTTTAGCTTTTGATATATTGGATAAAAATTGAGATTAGATTGGTTTATTCTTCGAAGGGAGACTGCCATTCTCCCTTCTTAAACAACTAGAATTTTTCAGAGAAAAAGACATGCTTACTTCCTCAGGGTATTGATTTACTAGGAATGGTAAAATCAGAAATTGGCTATCTAAAACGAGGGGGAGGGGCTCAAGACATAAAGAGTGAAGTAACTGGCTTACATATTCTCATGAGTATCTGTGGTTGTGAGGGAATGGTTGGTCCTGATTATTATTGGAATGGCTCGTAATTACAATGTCCCCTTGGCTTTTGGTTGCTAATATTATAATATCATCAGGAACACTATTTTCTTTCTTTTTCCTGAGATGTTCCTTAAAAATTTGATAGGCAGCACATAGAAAGATTTCTGCTCCAGAGGAGGCCCAGGAAACAGAACGGTGTAGGTATACCAGTTGCACAGTAGTGTGATAATAGTGTTGGAGATCATCCCTGCAGTCAACTCTGGCCTGGAGCTCTGCCTGTGTTATTGCAGAGGCTTTCGTGGTGAGGCTTAGATAAGATGACTCCTCTTTTTACAGATGAGAAAGTGACATCTCAGCATGGCTGAACAATCTGCCCGTGGCCACAGAGCTAGCAAGTGGCCAAGCAGGAACCTTAGTCCGAGAGTGACGGGTTCAAGATCCAGGCTTTGGCCTGCAAGAATATTTCTCTCAGATGCCTGATTCTTCCTAGATTGTGTCTTAACACACTTCTAAACATCTTCTAGATTATCTCTTTGAGAAAACAAACGTTCACTTCTTAACCACTTTAACTGTTTAATCTCTGTCAGTTAGGATTAGGTTCAGCTCTTTCCAAACACCCTGAATATCAATGGCATACTTCTCTGCCATGTAAAGGCAGCCTAGTGCTAGGCAGAATGGAGATGGTGGAATGTTAAGCCGGGCTCAGCTGCAGGAAGCAGAAACCATGAGGTGAAAGGGATTTCTTTTATCCCAGGAATTGAAGGTTGATGGAATCTTTGGAAAGTTTGGGAGCACACTTGGGATCAAACTTCCAAAAAATGATGCCTAGACCTGTGCTACTGCCGTGGCCCGCCTCAGCCGCCCTAATCCTGGAAGCCTCTGCTGTAAGCTCTTGGCTCCAGGAGAACGTGTCCCAGATGTGATTCTAAGTTGGTAGAGGCAACGACCACAGTGCTGGTTCTAGAGTCAGACTAGGCTCGCGCGATTAGCACCAGCAGAAGGTGTATGTCTCCTGCTTCACGCCTTGTGCTGAGTTTTGCATCTGTGGAGTGAACCACTGGGTCCTAGAACGATGTTGCGGGGAAGACCCTTTGCTGCCTTGTGACTGTACCAGCCAGCAGAAGTGAGGTTTCTGTCCTTTTCTCTCGCTTCCATCACTTGAAGAAGGCATCTTGTTGCCTGAATCCAAATCATTTTAGATTCCTAGCTTCAAGGAAATCTGATGAATGTCATTTCTGGCTCTCTTGCCTCTTCCATAGAAAAAGTACACAAGCAAGAAAGATGAGGTTGATTTTATTGTCATGCTCACCTTGGACAACTTCACAGAGGCTACCAGGACTCAAGATGTTCACCACATCTTTAGTGTCTTCCTACCCTCAGTGAGGTTCTGCCCAGAATGGCAGCCTGAACGCTTATCAGTGCTTCTTCACTTCAGTTACAGGAGGAGGAAGGGGCAGAAGAAAGTGTTTCCATCTTGGGAAAGCAGTTCTCTTACATACAATTTAGCCTTGTAGCTATAACTAGCTTACATGAAGTCTGGGAAATGTAGTGGTGCCTCCTCGCCCCCAGCTTTAGTGGCCTAGTGGCAAGAAACTGTCCTGCAATCCTGAAGGCACATAGTCGTTGGAGGCCACCAGCTTCTCCTTGGAACAATAGTTCTGCTCACATATGATTGTCTGAACTTAGCCTTGTAGCTTTATTTCGCTGACATGAAGTCTGAGAAATATAGTTTCTCCACCTTCTGGTTCTGGTGGCCCAGTGGCAAGAAGCTGTGCTGCAATCCCAAAGGCACCCAGTTCAAGGCTGCCAACTGTTCTGTGGGAGAAAGATGGGCAGTCTCCTCCAGTGTGATTAACTGCCTCTGAAAATCCATGGGAGGGTCAGCTGTGGGTTGCTTCCAACTCTCTGGTACACAACAGTAACAACCATCAAAGGTCCTAGAGCTAACACGGTACCCATACACCCTTCTTCACCTTTAGGTACAAATCTGAGATGTGTGACAAAAAAAGCCAAGAGAATGGATTTTGGGGATGCACAGCAGCCTGTGCACATCTCCCTGAAAGGCAGCCTTGGGAGGTTTAGTCGCCTCAAGATCAGGCAGCCAGCAGCAGCCCAGCCTCAGTTCTGGAGCCTGGGCCCTGACCAGTCTCCCAGGGTGACTGTGAACAGTCAGTCTCTGCCCTCCTGTGGTCAGGTGCTCTGCTGAGGGTCAGAATCCTGATGTCTCTGGGCTTGTGCTGTAGGAAGCAATGCAAAAGAAAGTTCAAGTGTCCTAAATTTCATATTCAGTGCAGTGTGGAATTAAGTCACCCATGCCTTCTGGAAGAATATGATTTTTATTTTTTAAGAAAGTAAGTTTTGTGTCTCCTTTGCTTTGCTGTTGAGTTGAGTGATCCAATGAACAAAAGATCTGAAGCCTTTCTATAACTGTTGTCATTTATCAAAGTTTATAGAAGTTCCAGAGGCATGTTGTTTAGAAAGTGGGTGCCATTCCTGCTTTCTAACCTGTCTTAAGCTGGGAGATACACCAAACACTGTCTACCATGGGTAACTGTTATGGCATCTGTCACCCCGAGGACACAAGGTTTAGCATCACAGCAACTCCAGATTACCTGAGTACAGCATATTGACAGAAGAGTGCTTTCCTATGAGTTGTTTTTTTTTTCAAAGTTGAGACAGATAAAGGTAACAGAACCTTTATCATTTCAATAGTCTTGACATGAACAGTTTGTGCTCTTTGTGCTGTTAAGCTGTCATTACCTTTACTTGTGCCAAAATTAGAGCATTTTCCTTAACAGAAGCTTGGTGTCTCCTAAAGAAATAGATCCTTGATTGATTTATATGTCTTCTTCCCACAGCTCCGGGTCCGGTCTCTGACTTCCACGTGACGAGTGTCACCACCACGGAAATCGGCTTGGCGTGGACTAGCAATGATTCGGAATCCTTTCGGATTGTGACCACGCAGGCTGTATCCGGAGAACCTGGGGATGAAACCATCACCTCCGACCACAGTATTGTTATCCGTGGCTTAACCCCTGGGACAATGTATAATTTTGAAATATTCCCACAAGGACCAAATGGGACAGAGGGGCCATCTCAAAGCATTAACCATCAAACCAGTAAGTGACTAGTTGGAATTTTGAGCGTAATGTAATGCTTTTAAAAATCAGTAGAATTGGTTAATTCCAGGTTTTCCTTTTAGTTATCCAGAGGGGGGAAAAACCCTTTGAAATGTCTTTAATGGTAAGAATATATGTTGATTTTAGGATGTACAGAGACTTAAAAAAGAAAAGGGGGTGGAAATCACATAGAAACCACCAACCAGAGGTAATCACTTTGAAATAAGCTAGGTTTCTATGACAGTCTTTGGTAGATTTTTTTTTCCCCTTCTCCATTTCTTTTCCCAGAGTTCAGTGCGGTGTTTGAAATCCGCATGGTGAGTGTCACCATGACCGAAATGCGTTTGGAGTGGAAGAGCACAGACAGTGCTTCACTGTACACCTACCAAGTACACGTACAGTCCAAGGTCAGCTTTACTAAAACAACCAGAGAGAAAGCGATCACTCTCCAACAGCTATCACCAGGCACCTTGTATAACATTACAATCACTCCAGTAGTGCATGGTGTCCAAGGGAACTCCAGCTCCATTGCAGAATACACACGTGAGTGTCTTAGGTCATCTTTTCAAGGGAATATTATCCCAGGTCTTTGTTAGGAGGGTGGGAAGGATGCTGTCGGACAAGTGGTCAGATGGGGGCTGATTGTTCCAGGCTGAATTTGAGATGGCTTGCTTCGAAAACACTGAACTTGGCAAAGGATCTTCTTAGGGCACCAGTGTGGTAGCCCTGTGGTCCTGCCATAGATTTTAGAAGCAAAAAGTGCTTCTTTGACAATGAAAACGCTTCCAGGAATTCTTTGAGAATGCAGACCAGAGGTTTACCTTGCCATGTTGGCACTCAAGACACTGCCAGGTTGGGGAGCTTTGCAAGGTACCGTGAGGGAAAGGTTTTGCTAATATTTGACCTAAACTGATGATAAAAGAGGGCTATTTCTGTCCAAGACATTTTTCTTATTCATTAGTCTGATCAGAAATAGATTGGAAATTATTTGTTAAAAATAGATTTTGGTAAAAGAAAAATTCTTTCTGGGGAAGGAGTCAGGGGGAGGGCTGAGCAGGGAGAAAAGTGCAACAATGAGTGGAAATCCAGAATCTCTGTAAATGCTCATTAAAATTATTAAAATAAAATTA
>NW_006399939.1:140456-153776 GCF_000299155.1 Elephantulus edwardii | reverse complement strand
ACGGCACATAACAACAACATGAATAGATTTTGGATAACCGAAAGTTCTCAAATAAATGAGACAGAACTTGAATTCTCTCAGGATCATCTGTATCATTATTTTCTGGATGTCAGTTAGGAAGCTTTCCATCCTAGGAGACAAGAAATACTCGTTTTATTCATTCTTTCTCTATAGGAGCCAGAATGTTTTTGGCTGCAGTGAATCAAATAGTCCTGGAAGTCAGGCTAATTCACCCTTCTTCTTTTTTAAACACAGGGCCCAGCAGTGTGTCCAACATTGAAATAAGTCCCAACACCACAGCAGCAGTCTTGAGCTGGCAGAGCTTTGATAATGCCCCGTCTGCGTACACATACCGCCTTCGTATTGACAGCCATTCCAGCACTCAGATAGAAATCATCACGGACGCTGGGGTCACTAATGCCACAGTTACTGGGTTAATACCTGGGTCATCTTACACCGTACAGATCTTTGCACGAGCTGGGAATATCACTGAGGGAGCGCCTAGCTTCATGCCATTCTGTACAGGTGAGTGAATAGCTCAGGTATCTGTTGGCCTCCTTCCCTTGTACTTTTGACCTTGAGAACAAGACCTGTGCAGTCTTTAGTTACTGGGTTTTGTGTGCTTGTACTAATTGGTCTTATGCTTTCTGAGACATCCTGGTTGCATATTAGTCCCCTTATCATCTTTTCATTCAACAGATATTTATTGAGCATTTACTATATGTATGTGCCAGAAAAAAAGTACTGAAGAGCAATTATGTCACTCTGGAGACTAAGGTGTGCCCGATACAGGCTGTGGTCTTTGCAATCACTTGCTATGCATCAGAGAGCTGGACAGTGACTAGGGATGATAGAAGGAGAATTGATGCCTTTGAGCTTGAGCTATGGTGCTGGAGAAGAGTATTGAATGTACCATGCATGGACTGCTACGAAAACAAACAGATTCATCCTAGAGAGGGTTAAACCAGGCGGCTCGTTGGAGGCAAGGATTCTGAGGCTTCGTCTGACATACTTTGGTCATGTTGTAAGGAGAGACCGGTCCTTGGAGAAGGACATCATGCTGGGGAGGGTGGAGGGACAGCGCAGGAGGGAAAGGCCCTCAGTGACTGGAGTAATGAAGGTGGGTGTGTCAGAGACAATGAGCAGGGTTTAGGGCTGTTGTATATAGGGTCACCATGAGTCTCAAGTGACTCGATGACACATAACAATAGCAATGTGCCAGATACTGTTAAGTGAAGCTGACATTTCCATGGCCTCCTGGAACTTCTATTCTGGTGATAGAAGACAGAGGCTAAACAAGATAAAGAAGTAGTTTATTAGATGATAATTAGTACTAAGGAAGAAGACAGACAGCAGGAAAGGGCAAAGGGAATACTTAGCTAGAGGTCCAGCAAAGGCTTCAATGAAAAAGCAATTATGGGGCAAAGACCTTAAAGCCTTAGAAGAACCAGCCATGTAGACATCAGGTTACAGAGCATTTCACCGTGAGGGAGCAGCCAGTGCAAAGGTCCTGAGGCTGGCGTGTGCCCGCTGTGTTGGAAGAAGGGAGGTCATGATGCCGGTAGTGGCTCTGTAGAAGCAAGAGGAGAAAGGGTAGATGGAGAGACCAGAGAGGTAACACGGGTGCTGTTGGGCCTTGTAGTTTATAGTTTGGCATGTTTGAAGATGGAAACCATACTGTTAAAATGAGTGCTCAACTCTTTTGCCCTTCTTGATTTTGCCAACTTCATAATACCAAAAGTGTTGTAAAGAGGTGACTCCCATTTTTAACAGAAGGTGCTTTTGAGGTGTTCCCTGTTCTGATTGTCAGAGTCTTTATTGAACATTTCCACATTGGTTTGATGTTGGCCTTTGTTAAAATCTGGGAGTTAAATAGGGACCAGTACATTTCTGCTACTGTAAGTCAATGACAGATGGAGTCGATACATAGGAAACGGATACACTCTTGCAGCATCAGTTGACATCTTCAGAATGGGACTATATGACCATATGACCATATGACAATACTACCTATTGGAAGGTTGGTTGAGGTGAGCCAGGTGAAGGAATTGCTACCACTCGCCATAGGATCAGCTTCTGCGAACGGAGTGCCTGTGTTTGTCCAGTGTCTTGCTTGATGATTGACGCACACTCTTTCATTCAATCCCCAGAGAGCCCTGCAGTCAGGGCTCAGCGCGTTTGCGTAACTGACTCTGAGTGGTGGAAGGGTGTGGTGGTCAGTTGCTGTATAGTCGATTAGATTCGTGGTGGCCTTGAGAACAGAGTGGAATTGTGTGCTCTGGCGTTTCCAAGACTGTGATCTTTGGGAAGCAGATCACCAGATCTGTCTTCTGAGGTGCTTGTGCACTCATTTGAACTGTTAACCTTTCTGCTGGTCGTCGAGTGCTTCACGCTGGGCACCTCTTTGACCTAAGTTCACACAGTTGTTCATCTCTGACTGCTCGTCATGGTTGGGCCAGTATTCTGCTACTCCCAATGTTTTTGTGTCTACAAAGGCAAGAGTTTGCCATTCTCACACTGTCCCATGCTCGCTCTGCAGATGCTGCACCTGTGGACTTCCGCTGTGAGATGGTCCCCAAAGAGCCAACCTTGGTTCTCGTGTATGCCTGCCCTGATGGCGTCAATGCTGGCTTCTCGCTGGAGGTCAGCGGTGAGGCCTTTTACAACGAAACATACTTGGAGGGCTGCTCCTCAGACAACGACACTGTGGACAAAATATACAGGACAGAAGTCACGTATTTAAATTTTTCTACCTCGTACAACATCAGCATCACCACTTTGTCCTGTGGAATGAATGGATCCTCCACCCCAAACCTCTGCACCACTAGCATCACAGGTGGGTGATACGCTGGGTACCTGAGCAGAGGCTCACCCAGGATGTCTGCAAGTGTGCCCTAAAAAGTTGATTGGTTTCCCCATCTCTAAATTTCCCCTAGAACATATATTTTAATTGGCACAGACTGATAACCTATTCCATAAAAGTATTTTTTTAAAAAAAAACAAAAACAAACCTAGAATAAGAAGACACTTAAAAAATAAATTCAAAAACATTTTTTAACTTTGTAGAATAACGACCACATTGTCTTTTATGTAGTGAGTGCTCTGCTTTAAAAAAAAGTTTAAACATACACTATGTGTTTTAGAAACATGTTCAAATAGATTAAAAAATAGAGGCGGGTATAATAAAACCTATCTAACCACCCTCACCCAGTTGGAGTTACCAGTAGTTGGCTAATCTCATCCTGTGTACCTCTTCTTCAGTCCTAATTGGATCACTTTGAAGCTAGTCTCTATCAGTATATCATTTAAACAGAGTCACAATATTGTAATCAGACCTCAAGAAGGAACAACACTTTCTTCTTATTATTAGACACTTGGTTAAGATTCCATAGTTTTTACAAATTCCCAAGCTGTTTGGTGGAGCAACAGAGCCTTACTTTTGTGATTTGTTTGTTGTTTTGGTTATCCCCTCCCCATTTTGTTTTTTTATTGTTTTCCTGGCATAGTTGATTTCTGTAATGTTTCTCTCCCACTCGTTTTTTTGTGTGTGTACTTGGAAAAAAGTATATTTGGGAAAAAACTGCTTCCCACATCTTTTCTTCATCTGTAGTTGTCTTGTCCTCCCATTGTCTGCAAAGAGATGCTGCTTTGGATCAACTTAATGGGGGTCTCTATCCCTTTGGGTGCTAGGTATGTTTTCTTTCGACCATCAGACCTATTTCCAAAATAATATTTCCAAATAATAGGTCAGTTCCTAAAGGATTAGTAATTGTGATAGGAAGAAAAGAAAGGCCTCTTTCTTTGGGAACATTGACCTAGAAAGCAGAAGAGGTGTTTGTGAACATGGACTTTGATTTAAGCAGACCTGATTTCACCCCCAGTTCTGCCTTTGTCTGCAAGCTTGGCAGACTACTTGGACTTTTTTGTGCTTTAGTTATGTTCTCCTCCTTCCAAGCCGTGTTGGTGAGAATCAGCAGAAGTAAGGGATATGGAAGATCACTTCAGAATTGCCAGGTACGGCAGCTCAGGTTGCGCACTGTGCAATTCCAGGGGACAGCAGTTGTATAATCTACAATGTGCATGGGCCTCTTAGGAGTTGTAGAGCTGTAGAGGGCAGCAGCTTTGAGTTTCTGCAGCTCCCTCCACATAAGAATGATGAGAGTTTTCTATAACAGGCATCCTTCGCGGATGTTGTGAGTTTGGTTCTGGACCACTGAAGAATATTACAATACAGCATGTCACAGGAATTGTTTTGTTTGCAAGGACCTCTAACAATTATGCTTATACAATAATGCTTGCTGTCTATTAAGTGTGAAATATACATTGTTGTTGTTATTATTATGTATTATCGAGTCAGGACAGACATAGAGCGTGGACTTTTAGAGGCAGTAAATCACAAGAGAGAAGATTGCCTATCTTTCTCCTGTGGAGGAATTGGTAGATTCAAACTACCTGCCTTTGGGTTGGAAGCATAACTCCTTACCACTAAGCCACCAGCCTTATGAAAAAAAAATTGAAATAGCATGAGAATTACAGACATGCTGTTGGAAGAATGGCACCCAGTAGACTTGTTTGATGCAAGGTTGCAATAAAGCGAAATACAATATGATGAGATATGCTTGTACTTTTTGATAGCTGTCTATTTTATTATGTCAGTTCCTCACTGCATAGAAATCAAGGAGTCTTATTCTGTGTTTGATTGTCTCCAGGACCGAGCACAGTGCCTGGCATGGAACAAGAGCTTCTTGTTTCTGAAGCGAAACCGTGTGGTATTGTTGGTGAGGACGACATGGCATTCAGTTCAGCGATTCTCTCACTCTGATCCAGAGCTCTCTCTCTCTCCAGATGAATTTTTTTTTCTATAATTATATTTTATTAATTTTCATAAACATTTACAGAGATTTTGGGCTTCCACTCATTCATTGTTGCACTATTCTCTCTACCCTCCTCACAGTTTGTTCTTGTCCAAATGCCACAGTGCTTGTCAAAGCCAGTTCTGATTAATCTTCTTTGTCAGTGTATCCTTTGCCATTCCCTATCACTCCTCCCTGAGAGAGACTTCACCCTGAGTCATAAGGAAAAGGGGACGGCGTATTCTCTTAGCTACTTCCTGCTGAAAAGGGACGCTGTGGGTTTCAGGGTGAAGATCTTCTCTCACTACTCTAAAGGGCCCCTTTGGCAGTAGGAAACACATAGACTATTATGGAGATTGATTTTGGAATTTAGATGCACTCTTATTGATTGTGCTTGGCTGTACATGTACATATCCTTCAAGATGTATCATGGGGCTGTTGCAACCTAGAAGACACAAATTTGACTAACAAGTTATAAGTACATGAGTCCAAAAATTATGGAAAAGTAAAAGAAAAGATTCTTTCATTGTTTTACAAACCCTCCCCCAGGTCCCCTCCACCATGCAGCCCTCACTCTAGTCTCCTGTGATGACAGAAATACCCAGTTACATCTCTCTTTTAGACGGTTCTCTCCCTCCTCTGCTTCAGTGCAGTACACAAGTCACATCAAAGTGGAGTTGCTCCTTCTCTGTGAGAGGTGGGCAGTATTGGAAGGATGGAGAGATGAGGAAGAGCTGAGTGATTTTTAGCAACTTTTAGCGACATTTGTTGAGTGCTTAGTGTGCACTGGAGTAAGGGATACTATATGGTGAGGAAGGCAGACAAGTCCCTGACAAGTAGAGAAAAGCCGAGAGAGAAGAGGTGAGAGAAGAGAGAAAGAATATTTTGGAGAGGGAGGGTGGTAGTATGAACAGGAATGGATAGGACTATTTTCAAGGTTTGGAGGTGGGAGTGAACAAGCATATGGCTGGCCACCTTGGAGTGGGTGGCAGTGGACCCATCTCTGGCCAGCTGACAGACAATGTAAAATAGGTTGACAATGAGTCATTTCTGATTCATGTCAACCTTGTGCAACTCGAGTGTCAGAGAAAAACAGTGGCTTGTGTTTTGGATAATAGCTTCCCAGACTTTTCTTAGAGGTGTGTCTCAGTGAACTTGAACCACTAACCTTTCCTTAGCTGTCAAGTACATCATCTGGGAATCCAGTGTTTGTTCTGTGCAGTCAAGTCAGAACCAACTCATAAGTTGACCCTCCTCCAGTGGGTTTTCAGAGGCAGTAAATCGCACGAGAAGAGCTGGTGGATTAGAACTGTGTGCCTTTGGGATTGCAACGCAGTTTCTTATCATTAGGCTACCAGAGCTCCCCAGAAATCCAGCAGCTGATAGAAACTTTGAATTAAGTGCTGGCTGGGAAACTCGTTTAAATAGCTCACAGTTAGACTTGGGGATAGTGCCCCCAAGTGGCCGCTGCTGTAATTTCCATAAGAGTTTGCCAAAACATGTTCTATAGAGAGCGGCAGGTGCTCTTCAATGGAAATGTAATGTGAGCTACATGGAATTGTTGTTAGGTGCCATCGAGTCAGAACTGATCCAGAGTTGACCCTCCAGAAGGTTTCCTGACGCCATAAATCACATGAGAAGACATTGCCCATCTTTCTCTCCTGGTGCAGCTAGTGGACACGAACCACCTGCCTTTGGGTTAGCTGTTCAACTCCTTACTGCTAAACCATCAGGAAAGAAAAAAAAAAGAGCTGAGAAAAATTTGAATAACATGTCAGTGAAATCAGTGCATGACAATCATGCCATCTCAACATACATCCTATATAAAGTAGTGGGGACATTTTGCATTTCTTTTTTTTTTTTTTAAATCAACAAATCTACCTCCTTGCTGTTGAGTCAGAACTGACTCATAGCTTCCTGTCTAGTGAGTTTCCTAAGACTGTAAATCACAGGGGAGGAAATTGGCTATCTTGCTCCCATGAAGCAGCTGGGGGATTCAAACCCACACGCCTGTGGGTTGACAGCGCCTCTCCTCATCGACGAGGCCTCCAGAGCTCCCTTTGAAATTCTTTGTGGATTTGATATTTGCAGCATGTCTGATCTGAGACTTGTCACATTTCAAGTCCTGAGTGGCTGCTGTATCACATGCATCGATTTAGGGCATTGCGTTGTGACCTGTTTGAAGCCCAGTTTTCTCCATCTCCCGACTCTTAACTATATTGATAAAGAAAAACTCCTAGACTTTCTTTGAGCAAAGTATTTACATAGAGAGTTTGTATGTGGAGAGAGATCATTTCTTCTTCAGTGTTGTCTTCTTATGCTAATTCAGTGAGTGGCTCTGTACAGTTAGCTTGGAAAGAAAAAGACACAGATCATTCACAGAACACTCTGGGGGCTTTGCTGGTTTCTGGAAAGAGCACTGATTGGGTTCCTCTTGGTTGCATTTTAAACCCTGTCTAGAAAAAATGAGGACATCTGTGTGTGAAACTGGGCCGGTTTCTCAGCCAGGCTTTATGTTGATTCTCCTGTGCGGTCATTTTTTATCTGCAGTGGAAGTTTTCTGGTGCTGCTGTGATTCCGAATAAATTTCAGTGGAGCTGCTAGATACAGAAGGCCTAGGATGAAAGGTCTTGGCCATCTACCTCTAAAAATGAGCTGATGTGTACTCTTTGGATCACAAGGTCTAATCCTCAGTCAGTTAGGAAAAAAAAACTAAGGTCTAGGTAGTGTTTAGTTTATGGATTTCTTTGTGCCTAAGGTGGACATGAAATGGAAGCAGGTAGCAACATCCCTATTGTTTTAGCTCGAAACAACAACAGTACAGAGGACAGTCACAACAGTAAAGAGAACAGAAACAACAGGGTAGTGGACAGCTCACAACACTGATAATAAAGAGGCCCCAGGAGCGAGTGCATTCTCTGCCCGTCTCATCTTTGGTCCCTGGGCATCTGTGCCATTGTTCTCAGTACACTGACTGTTTCCTGGCATGAAACTATGTGATGAGAGAGTCCTGCTCGCAGCTACCGCCCTATCCCACTCTGCCCACATAAACCTCACTCTCCTACTTTCACCCTGTTTTTAGGATAAGGAACTTGGTCCATCTTGGGTCTGTAGGAAGGGCTAAGAGAGGCCTAAGTTGTCCAAACAAGGTAGCCAGGAGCGCACTCTGTGGGTGTGGCTGGGCACCTTTCAGGGGTTGTTTTGTGCAAGGCAGGCTTGCCAAGTTTCCACCACCTCTCCTCCCCACCAGGCTTCTTCCCTGTTTTGTGCATCAGCCCATATAAGCCCAGCTTATGGCTTCCAGGGCCAGGATGATCTGAAGGAGAGCACTGGTCCAAATTCCATCCTTAATGATAATGATTTTGCCTGTAAATGTTGGGTGACCTTGTTTTGTTTTGTTTCAGACCCTCCTCCTCCAAATGGATCCCCTAATATCACATCTATCAGTCACAACTCAGTAAAGGTCAAGTTCAGTGGGTTTGAATCTAGCCATGGACCCATCAAAGCCTATGCGCTCATTCTCACCACTGGGAAAGGTAAGAGCGGTCGTCACATGAAACCAACGGGTGATGGTGTCGCCTGGCTGCCACGTCTGTGCTCACTGAGGCACGTTGATGGAAAAAATGCAATTATCTTTTTTACACTGTAAACTACACACAGATTTTGGCTCTCAGTCCTGGAGAGGGTAACCTATTTGCCTGATGCTCTAATTAGGCATAGTTTAAGGGATTAGATAGTAGATTTATTATTATTATTATTACACTAGTTTATTACAAAATTTGAATACATTGTTTTCCAGACCGGATTCTTCTAATTTCCTTCACCCTCAACCCATCATATTGTACAACCTCATGATTAATCCCCCCACCCCCTTCATATTCTTATCCCTCTACTTCCACCTTCCCCGGCCCCTGCCTTGGATTCTCATCCTCATTCTACATTAATGGTTTTATGCAATATTTATCCTTGTGGGACTGAGTTAGTTCACTCAGTTAGATAATTTCAAAATTATTGCTCCTGCATGCTGTGTAGTATTCCGCTGTATGAATGTATTATAATTTCTCAATCCATTCGATTGTGGTTGAACATCTTGCGATAGTGAATAATGCTACTATGACCATTAGTGTACAAGTCTCTGTTTGTGCCTCAGTTCTGATTTTCTCAGGATATATTCCAAGCAGTGGAATAACTGGATCATATGTAATTTCTATGTCCAGATTTTTGAGGAAGCGCCAAACTGCTTTCCAGAATGGTTTTTGCAATCCCACCATCAATGTGTAAGAGTTCCTTTCTCACCACATCCTCTCCAGCATTTACTACTTGCTGCCCTGTTAAAGTTTGCCACTGTTACTGGAGTGAAATGGTACTTCATTGTGGTTTGGATTTGCATCTCTGTTATTACTAGTGATTTTGAGCATTTCTTCTTGTGTCTGTTTTCCATTCAAAGATCTTCCTCTGTGAAAATTCTTTCCATGTCTTTTGCCCATTTTGTAATTGGCTTATCAGTCTTTTTCTTGTGGAGGCCCAGAAGTATTCTGTAAAATTTTAAGACTCTTGTCTGAGATGGTATTACCAAATGTTTATTCCCAGTCAGTAGATTTTCTTTTCACCCTGTTAGAAAAAAGCTTTTGATGCACACATGGATTTAATCTTTAGAAAGTCCCATTCATTAATGTTATTCTCTTCAGATTGTACATTTCTTGCTGTATTTGTCAGTCTTTTTATACCTTGGACTGGCACTTCTAAGCTTGATCTGTTTGTCTCTTATGAATGTTATGGTTTTGGGCTTTACTCTCAGGTCTCTGATCCACCTTGAGTTGATTTTTATGTATAGTGTGAGATGTGGATCCTTTTCTTTCTGCAGGTGAAAGTCCAGTTTTGCCAGCACCATTTGTTGAAGAGGTTATCATTTCTCCTTTTGATAGCCTTGATTTCCTTGTTGAATATCAGTTGGCCATTGATAGCTGGGTCTATTTCTGGGTTCTCAATTCTGTTGCATTGATCTATGTGCCTGTCATTGTACCAGTACCATGCTGTTTTGGTTACCAGTGCTGTGTAGTAGGTTTTGAGGTCAGGGACTGCTATGCCTCCCACTACATTTTTGTTTCTCAGAAGTGTTCTGCTTATTCGGGGTCTCTTGCTTCTTCAAATAAATTTGACAATTTTCCTTTCAATCTCCTTGAAAAATGAATTTGGTATCTAGATTGGGATTGCATTGAACATTTAGATTGCTTTTGGTAGGATTATCATTTTCATGATATTGAGTCTTCCTATAAACAGGGCGCATTTTCCCATTTAAGTTTTTTATTGTGTCTTATAGAAATGTTCTGTAGTTTTCTTTGTTTAGGGCTTTTGTATCTCCAGTTAAATTCACTACCAAGTATCTCAATTTATGGTTGGCTATTGTAAATGGCATTGCTTTCTTGATTTTCTTCTTTGAGTTCTCTTTGTTACTGTAGAGGAATCCTACTGATTTTTGGATATTGATCTTATGTCCTGTCCTTCTACTAAACTGGCCTCCTTACTCCAACAGGTTGGTTTTTTTTTTTGTTTGTTTGTTTTTTTTGTTGAGTCTTGGGGGTTTTCTGTGTACACTGTAATATCATCTGGATATAGTGACAGTTTAACTATCTCTTTGCCAATCTGGATGCCTTTTATTTCTTTCTCCTGTCATATTGCCCTAGCAAGCACTTCCAATACAATATTGAATAGAAGTGGTGACAGTAGATATTCTTGTCTGGTCCTGTTCACAAGGAAAAATATTTAAGTCTTTTTTTCATTGAGAATAATGTTGGCTTTTGGTTTTGCATGTATACTTTTCACTATGTTGAGGAAATTCCCTTCTATTCCAGTTTTGCTGAATGTCTTTATCAGGAAGGGATGCTGTATTTTGTCAAATGACTTTTTTGCATCAGTTGCTAAGATCTTATTGTTCTTGTTATTTACTTTGTTAATATTGTGAATTACATTGATTCTTTTTCTTATGTTGGACCATCCTTATATACCTGTTACGAATCCCACTTTGTCATGGTGAGTTATTTTTTGATGTGCTTTTGGATTCTGTTGGCTAGGAGTTTGTTAAGAATTTTTGCATCTATATTAATGAGATATATTGGTCTGTAGTTTTCTTTCTTGGTAGTATCTTTGCTTGGTTTTGGTATTAGAGTTATGCTTGCTTCATAGAATGATTCTGGAAGTGTTCCTTCTTTTTCAATTTAAAAAAAAATAATTTAAGTAGAACTGGTGTTAAAGCCTTTCTGAATGTTTGGTAGAATTTAGCTGTGAAACCATCTGGTCCAGGCCTTTCTTATGGGGAAGTCTCTTTATGACCTTTTCAATTTCTTGTTTTATGATAGATCTGTTCAAATATTCTATATCTGTCCTTGTCAGTCTGGGTAGGAGATGCATTTCAAGGAATTTGTCCATTTCCTGTAGGTTTTTGAATTTATCAGACTATACCTTTCCATAGTATTCAGGTATTATCAATTTAAATTCCTCTGGTTGTGTTGTGATGTCACCTTTATCATTTCTTAATCAAGTCAGTAGATGTCTTACATTTTCCAGACCATATGGTGTCTGCTAGTGTAGCATGAAGATAGCCATACCCCCGGCTGTCAGTTTAGTTCTGACTCCGAGCAGCTGCACGTGTGCAGAGTAGAAATACACTTCATAGGAGTTTCAAAACTGTATCATTTTGTAAGCAGATTGCCAGGCCTTTCTTATGCAGTTCTGCGTATGTCCAAATTGCCAACCTTTAGTTTAGAATCCGACCATCTGGGCATCTTGAATGCTGTCATAAACTGTACAGGAAGAACAGAGATGGCTGTGTTCCAATACAGCTTTCATACCTAAACAGGTGGTAGCTTGCATTTGACCATGAACCATAGTTTGCTGACCTCTGAACTGTTTTGCTTTTCGTTTACATACAACATAAGATTGTATAGGTAGCAGAATATTGGTCGCCGCCAACCTTGTCTCTCTCTCTCTCACACCCACATTTCCACACCTGGACATGGGCCATCATCACCAGAGGAAGTGACTTTCTTGAAAGGAAGCAGAAGATTTGTGTTTATCGATGTGAACTTCAAAAAGTCTCCCTCCAAACCTGAACGAGCAGGTGGTTTGCGGCCACTTCTTCCAGGGTTCCATTGTTTTCTTTGGCACTAAGAAGAGAATGCTTGGAGGTCATCCTTCACGGCAGCCTCTCAGAAGTCATCGGTCTAAAATGCAAAGTTTTGTGGCTTTTGGAAATTCCCTAAATAAAATAGGAGTGAGGCAGTGTCTCCGGTGCCCAGTCTCTCACCTCTCTGTCATCCTTGTCTTGATCAATGGCAAGATCACATGTGACATGAGGAACTTGGGGACCTTAGCCAATTAGGGCTTGACTGGGGGTCATGACTCTTCAGAGGATTTCAGAAGGCAATGTTGCAACCTCTCACTCCTTCCTTTTTTATTTTGGATCCATTTCAAAGTCTTTGTCATTTTGCTATGATGTTTTTCAACATCTCCTAGGCTTAGACCTCTACTAGACAAAAAGAATCAGTGCTGGGTAATGGTCAGACCCCTGTTTTGTGGGCTCCGCCACTCCATTTACTCCAGTGAGAAGCCTTGGTCATTGAGATCACAGGCCAAGCTAGGTGGTGGGGGCTAGAGATCAGGCTCTATCAGGTAGGCAGTGTGAATGTGGCAGATCCTTTAGCCTGCTATACCTTCATGTCCTCATCTATAAAATGGGCAGAGAAAAGCCTAGCTAAAATACTGGTTTACCCTCCTGGAGGTGCCTAGGATGTAGGAATGGGGAGATCTCTTTGCTTCCAGAAGGTTCCAGCTTTGAAAACCCTAAGGAGCAGTTCTGTTCTGCATGTGAGTCAGAATTCTCTCAATACCAACCAGCAACCACAAACCTTTGGGTGAGATTGTTGTAAACATTAAATATGACTCACAGCCACAAAAACAGCTTGAGAGATGGTCTCTATTATCCTGATCACCCAGTTTCAGTATCATTGTTTAAGCTGGGGACTTGAATGACTATCTGCTGTCATTTTTAAGAGATGAGACCACTCTTTTCTCAACTTCATTACTTATAGGCAGCTAACAATGTGTCTTCTAGTGTATTTGATTTTTAACCACTGTCTTGACATTACTTTCTTACACTTTTCCTTTTCTGTGCCTTTTTTTTTTTTTTAGCTGAGCGCCCTACAGTGGATGTTTTGAAATATAGGTATGAGGATTTCAAAAACAATTCTTCAGAAACTTATGTGACATACCTCATAACAACAGAAGAGAGGCAGTCTTCTCAGGGCTTGTCGGAGGTCTTGAAATATGAAATTGATGTTGGGAATGAGTCAACCACATGCGGCTATTTCAATGGGAAGTTGAAACCTCTCGGCTCCTATCGGTAATGGCTTCTGGTCCTTTTGCTCTGGAGGGCTGAGCTTTCTCTGTGTGTCTCTTTCTCTATGTGTGT
>NW_006399939.1:116417-140356 GCF_000299155.1 Elephantulus edwardii | reverse complement strand
AGAGAGGGCAGAGAGAGAGAAAGAGAAAAAGAGAAAGAGATTATCTTTAAGAGAATATCTTTACATGCTGGGTCATTGCACAAGTCTCAGCTGCCTCTCCCTCCTACCTCCTTCTTTTGTCTTCCACAGGGCCTGTGTGGCCGGCTTCACAAATATTACCTTTAATCCTCAAAATCGGGGCCTCATAGATGGAGCCAACAGCTATGTGACCTTCAGTAACTATTCTGATGCCGTTTTCTTGCCCCAGGATCCAGGTAGGAGAAAAACAATAGTGCCCTTTGCAGTTCAGTGAGATTTTGCTTGAATTTGTGCACAGAGGACCCTGCATCATCTGTATTCTCCCCAGGGCCCCAGCAGAGCTCCCCCTCTTGGAAGCTGAGATGCCATTTGATTTCTTTGGCTTAGTTCTTGGTTCTCTCTGGAGGCTGTGGACAACACTCTTTGCTCCTCACCACACTGCACGTCTCTACATTTCTGTTGCCCTTAACAATCCGCAAAAATCCAGTTTAGCCCATTTATTTCAGTGCGGTCATTCTTGTGCCCATGTGCCAGGTGCATCTGTGAGTTTAGTGCACGGAATCCTGGGCGGCACTGTCTTCCTATGCAAACCCCTCCTCAGGTACCAGCTGTTTGGACTTTCTTTCCCCAGGTGTCATCTGTGGAGCAGTGTTTGGCTGTATCTTTGGTGCCCTGGTTATTGTGGCTGTGGGAGGCTTCATCTTCTGGAGGAAGAAAAGGTGACTGTGGTTGCTTACTTCTATTCAACTTATTGAGAAAGAAAAAACAGCTGTTGCCATGATCGTTCCGACTCATAGTGGCTCCTTTGTGGGTCAGAGCAGGACTGCACTCTGTAAGGTTTTCGGTGGCTCAGTTTTTGGCAAGTTGATCACCAGGCTTTTCTTCAGAGATGTCTCTGCCTGGGCTTGAACCACCATCCTTTTATTTAGCAGTTATACATGTTATCTTTGCACTACTCAGGGACTTCATGTTAATAATATTGCCCTGTTTTTTTTAAGTTGAGGATCTCTTATTTTTTACATAGGTGTATTATCCCCCCCCTTTTTTTTTAAAAAAAGTAACCTTTTCAGTGTAGATTCAGGTGTATCTTCCGTTACTGGAAAAGGATCCTGCACATTGCAACAGGCAAAAACAAAACAAAACAAAACACACATCCCACAAACCTTTTAGGGAATACAGTATTTTAAGCCGAATCATTGTAAATTTATAGTTTCCGTGAGTTCTTCATTGAAAAGTGGGGTGGGGAAGCAGAAGGAAAAAAACAGAACTTCCAAAAACTAGACTATAATAATCTCAGTGAGACTGACAGTATGCTGTGTTTTTCCCCCCCTCTTTAAACAGGTCCTCTGTAGGTTCAAGTGCTCCTTGTGGAAGCTTTTGAATACCTTAGTAATTTTCTTTACACTAAATCAGTCTTTACTCAAGCTCTCTGAAGCATATTAAGGAACCTCAGTTACGCAAAATAACCCTATGAAGCCACAAAGGAAGAGAAACATTTCTTCCAGACATATTAAAGAGCTGCAACTCAGACACACTATTAAGATTAAAATAGTGCCCTACTTTTAAAGCAGCTTTTTAATTATGAAAAATTTTAAACATTTCTTAGTGTTGTTGTTGCTAGTTATCACTGAGTCGAAAATGGCTCATAGCGACCCTGTGAACAGCAGATCTGAACTCCATCCTGTCCTGCATCATTTTCACACGTCCCGACACACTAGAGCCCATTGCAGCCATCACCATGTCAGTCTGCTTGGTTGAGGGTCTTCCTCCCCCTTGCTGACCCTCTGCCCTTCTAAGCATCCTGTCCCTCTCCCAGGAAGAGCACTTCCTAGCAACATGCCTGAAGTTTGTGAGGTGAAGCCTCTTAATTCTTGCCTCCAAGAGTACTCTGGTTGCACCCTTTCCAAGACATATTTACTGTGTTTGTGTCTAATAAAATTTTTTCCTCAAAGTAGCAGTAGTAATATAATGAACCCCTTATTTCTGAAATTAAACCACACGTTATTAAATCATCGATGAATTAAGGAAGAAATCAACAGAGAAATGGCACATTTCTTAGAGTCAAATGAAAGTGAAGGCATAGCATATAGGATACAGCAAAAGCAGTGCTCAGAGGAACACTGATAGCAGTAAATGTGTACATGAAAAAAGAAGATCTCAGACCAGTTATTTGACAGCATGTGGAAACTGGAATGAGTAGCACAAACTAAGCCTTAAGCAACCATAGGAAAGGGAATGATAAAGATCAGAGCAGAAAGAAATAAGCAATTGAAAACAGAAAAACTACATATATATAGCAATGTGTAATGCTGGTGAAAGGGGGAAAACACAGAATGAATCTTTTCCATTTTTTGTCTTAATGGATCTTTTCCTTTCAAACAGGAAAGATGCAAAGAACAATGAAGTGTCCTTTTCTCAAATTAAGTAAGTCTCTGAGAGTTTTATTTTAAGATACTCAGTGCCTCCATATGTTCAGTGACTGGAGAATTTTTGATGGCACTTGCTGTCATTCCCCACCCCCCATCACTTCTCTTGATTGACATAGTCAGCCACAGTCATCTAGAAGTTGTTGCTTTGTTATTCTGCAAAGAATTTAGATTTTATTTGTTTTCCTGATGCTGATTTCTTTTTTCATATGCTACTGAAAAGTGTATTTTTCTGATAGGTGTTTTTTTTTTAAAAAAAAGTAAATGACTTATCAAGATAGAAGAACCTATATTGTATAAAACCATCAGAATGAGTATAAGGATCCAAGAGGGGTGGGAGAGGGTGGAAGCAGAGGGATGTGGATGTGCAGGGGGAGGAGGGATTAATCATGGGGTTGTATGATCTGATGATGGTGGGGTGAGCGAAATGGAAAGAATTTGTTCTTAAAGAACAATGTATTCAAATTTTCTGAATAAACTAGTAGAACAAAAAAAGAAGAACTTAAAATTATAAAGCCAGTTGCTTACATAGTTCAATCTAGATATGGGCTCTCCTATGTATCAGTGTTTTGTAAATAATACTAGGGTGACTTCTTCTGCCTCCCAGCCCTACCTCAGATTATATGCTGAGTTTTGTTCTCTTGGGGAGCTATTTACTGTTATCTCAAGGGTCATGACTGAGTCAGTATTTCTAATTTTTTCTTTTTTTTTCTTTTCTATGATAAAGGCCTAAAAAGTAAGTAGAAAAAAAATTTTAAAACAACTTGAGTTTTTCTATTTTAATATGAATGTTAATGGAATGTAAAAACCAAATCTTCTGTTTTATTAGATCCAAGTTAATCAGAGTAGAGAATTTTGAAGCTTACTTTAAGAAACAGCAAGCTGACTCCAACTGTGGGTTTGCAGAAGAATATGAGGTCAGTGTTGATTAGTTGTGTTTGTTTTCTTAAATGCTTTATGGTGTGTTTTTCTTGAAAGTTGGAACCCCCCCCCCCCATTTTGCTTTTAATGATGAAGTTTTGCATAAGGGGAAGGTGAGCATGTCTGTTATGATTCTAGTGATGGAGGTTGGTTTCAGTTTCTGTCAGGTTGGTTCTGACCCAACATCTAACTGCGAGAGCAGCATATGAGCTGGCAGTATGCCAGGGCTCTTTGGGGCTCAGGGCTAGATGGCTGTGTCATTGGTTTTGACCCATGAGGAGTCCATGAAGCCCTGGAGGAGGTATTCCTAGCCCTTTCCTGCTTTTCAGTGCATCATGTACTCTTCCCCTAGCCAGCCTGGAATGACCCTGATCAGAATCGGCTATGCATTCTTTTCCTACACGGACTGCCCTGCTGCCCTGCTGTGACATCTTTGTCTTTGCTACAGTGCTGCTTACCCCTTTGTATTAGTTTCCTATGGCGGCTGTAACAAACTACCACAAATCTAGTGATTAAAACAACAGACGTTTACCCTCTCATGATTCTGAAGGTCAAAAGCTAGAAACCCTCTTCTGATTAGGATAAGCTGTTATTTGATTCAAAGATGACTTCAAGGATAGTTTTGATTCAGGGTTTAAAGATGTCCCCAGGGTAATAACAAGGGATCATCAAGCTTCAGTGGCTTCAGAAATTCTGGACTTGACAAGAATATGAAATTCTGTTTGGTAGTTGCCTCCCTTCCAATTCTAGGCTCATGGTAAAGGAGAATTTATGCAGTTATATATATATAATATATACCTTCCACTGATTTTTAATCCACTTTTCCCTCTGATGTTCCCAGTGACCAATTATTGTCCCTTTGATGTAGCACTGAGTGTTTTAAGATCCAAGGAACCACACAATGAACTTGGAGGTTGAACAAACTCATCAGAATACGTATTAGGGCCAACCAACAGAATATTCAGTAAAACTGTGACCTTAAGCCTCTGCACTGATTTTATTTCTTTTAACTTCTGCATTTCATTTGTTCTGTCACATCCTGTGCTCAGTAAATAATATCTAAAGACTAAATAAACAACTTGCTGCTTTTGTCTCTAGGACCTGAAGCTGGTTGGCATTAGTCAGCCTAAATATGCAGCCGAACTGGCTGAGAACAGAGGAAAGAACCGCTACAACAATGTTCTTCCCTGTAAGTTCTTTTATCTGTATCATCTTCCTTTTCTTCCATAATGATTGCATCTCTAGAAGTAAGGAGGGAATATGCAGTCAGGTCTATAGAATGTCAAGTGATAACGGAAGCCTGGTATTAACATTTTTATACTTCTTTTATTTTTCACGTGGGCAACTTTCCTAAAATGTTTGCTTCTGATGAGTTTCATTTCTCTTGATGTTACAGATGACATTTCCCGAGTCAAACTTTCAGTTCAGACCCAATCAACCGATGACTACATCAATGCAAACTACATGCCTGTAAGTGGGGGCAGGTTCCTCTGCAGCATTGATGTGTTATCGTAAAATTTTCAGAGATCCACTTGGTTTATGGTTTTTTTGGACTAATACGTACTGCTTTCCATATTTAGGGCTACCATTCCAAGAGGGATTTTATTGCCACACAGGGACCTTTGCCCAACACTTTGAAAGATTTTTGGCGTATGGTTTGGGAGAAAAATGTATATGCCATCATTATGTTGACCAAATGTGTTGAACAAGGAAGGGTAAGTATCCTAAACCTATGTCGTCGTCTTTTATCTATCAAAAAAAAAAAAACAACACAAAAAAAACCAAACAAAACCCCAAAACAAAACAAAACCAAAAACCCACATTGCCTTCCCTGTGCTTTTCTGGTATTGCAGTGAAGCTTCTTGCCATTTTTATTTAATTATTTTTATTATTTTGTGTGTCTGTACCGTCAAATTGGATCTGAGTGTACAGGAGAGATTGCCCCTCTTTCTCCAGCAGAGCATCTGGTGGATTCAAACCACATACCTCTGGGATTGCAGTGCAGCTTCTTGCCACTAGGCCACCAGAGCTCCCTCCTCCCTGTGCTTTTGCAACACAGAGGGATGGAGTTCTGTATTCCTTTTGGGCTTTGGGAAAACAAACTTATTATGAAAATAGAGGGAAGGCACTTTGTCAGCATTTGCATTTCTGTTCTTAGAAACTTCTCTGCTATCTGTATTTTTTTCTGTTTAAAAATGTCTACTATGTGTCCTCTTTTTGTGTGGGCAAATAGCAATCTCTCTACTCAAGAAATTGCTGCAGTTGGAGTTTTTTAACAAGAGTTAAGTGAGCACAGTGGAAAAACCTTCCAGGTTTAGAGGAAGAAAACGTATCTCACGATCCAGCTCCATCCCTTTTTGTGGTCTGAGCACACACAAGCTCCTTTTGTGTCTAAGTCCCCAGCTGCTTCATCTGTGATGGAAGAAATGGAACCAACCTGGTGATGTTTGAATTTCATAGAAATCTATGGCTCACCCCCAGTTAAATTTCAGCCACCTCTTCTGCCTCTGTGATCACCTACCATTTCCATCAACTTTCCTAGTCAATTTCCACGTTTCCGTAAATGAATGAAAGGAGAATTGAAAAACATGTGCTGATTTTGAGAATTTTGTGCCTGCAGAATGGGACCCAAAGTTGCTTGGTGTTCCTCCCCTCCCCATGCAAGCTCATTACTTAAGGAATGGAATAGGTGTGTCCCTTCTTTAAACCAGCAGTTCACAAATTTCAGTATGCGCTAGAATGACATAGAGAGTGGTTTCACCTTCCCAAAGCCTCTAATCCAGAGGGTCTGGCACGGAGACTGAGAATTGCATTGGTGGCAATCCCCAGGAAGTGCTGATGGTGTTGGCCTCCGTCCCACCCTTCCCCTAGGTGATGATGAGCACCTGGCAGGCATCCTTTCCTATAATGTTCTCTAATTCCCCTCCACTGAGCAGGTGTTGTAGAGACCCAAGTGCATGCCTGTGCCAGTGGCTACATAAGAAGGAGATAACAGCGAAGGATAACTTCAGCAGCGGGTGGACACCCAGCCTGGACTGTGGGGATGCTGCAGGATCAGGATCCTGATGTATTCTGAGCTATTGTATATTGGGTCACTGTGAGTCGTGCCTCCTAGCAACAACAACAATAAAAGATGGTGCCCGTCTTTGTGTGGCTTTTGCAACACAGAGGAATGAGGTTCTGGATTCCTTTTGGGCTTTGGGAAAGGAAGCTATTAGAAAAATAAAGGGAATTGCTTTTTAAAAAAATTTTTTTTATCTTCTACTAGTTTGGGACAATGGGAGTGGGTGTGCCAGAGACAGTGAGGTTGGCACAGGATAGAGCAGGATTTAGGGCTCTTGTAAATAGGACCGCTGTGAGACTTGACAACACATAACAACATAACAACAACAGCAACAACAACTAGTTTATTTACAAAATTTGAAATGGAAATATTGAACATTGAAAATTCTTTCAATTGCTTTTTGAATGCAAATCAGCTTTATGGTGCTGTTGAAAACATGGAAGAAACAAATAATTGTCTGTTAAACAAATGAAAATGACATGTTGAAATACATAGAAGACACAAAGATCCACTTAGATGGGCCACCAGTTTGTCTTAAGTCAGCATGGATGTGGTTGTTGCTGACGCCAAGTGGAAAGAGAGGAAGTGCTAAAACACTGTGAGGAACTATCCTGCAGACGGGGAAGCTAAAGCTCCGAGGAGTAAGACCAAGAATCCAGTCAACAGGAATCTGAGCTGGCGATGAACTTAAGTTCTTACGAGGTTTTTTCCTGAAATAGTGGTCCAGAAATGGGGCCCATTTACAAAATGCAGATGAGTGGGCCAGTGTCAGAACCTCTGCAGGTGGAGTCCAGGCATTGTTTTTTTTTTTTAAATTTTTTTATTATTATTTTAGTGTGTGTGTGTGTGTGTGTGTGTACACGTACCGTCAAATCGGATCTGACTGGTACAGGAGGAGATTGTCCCTCCTTTCCCGGCAGAGCATCTGGTGGATTTGAACCGTTGACCTCTGGGATTGCAGTGCAGCTTCTTGCCACTTGTTTTTTGTTTTTCTTTTTTTAAAGTAAAATTGTTTTATTTTGGCTAAGAGACTTGAAACTGAAGTGCAAAAAATATATCTTAAAAAAACCTAGACATTTTAAACAAAATATTGACATTATGTAAATACACAAAACAAATAGATAAGTATTATTATATATAGAGAAATACTAAAATTAGAAATGGAGTACAATTTCTTACATAGATTATAACATGAAATCTTAAGATTTTGACCTCAAGTAATACCAATGTTGTTTTTATCATTTTCATGTATATTCTTTTACTATTAATTTTAATGAATGTTAACAAAGACTTTGGATTTCCATTCATTCCTTGTTGCCTTTTTCTCCCTGCCGAAATAAAACAAACCTCACAGCTGAGTCAGGTAATCACTGAGGTTTGAAAACACCGCAATAAGACAGCCTACCCTAAAAAGTTAGGATCTCTGATTTTTTTAAAGTGATTTTTAAAGGTCAGTTGCCAAATAAGAGTTAAGATATTCTGAGAGTGCAACAAAAAACTTAGCCTTTTAAATTTCTATTCACACTTGAGTGCTGATTTATGGAATCAGAGCCTCCAGCGTGGCGTAGTTCGAGCCCCTTTACTGACGGTTTCATGGGCCTGATTGTGGTGAGTGTGTGTCTTGCAGTACTGAGAGGTTCTTGCTTCTCCCATTTGCTTGGGATTGTGAGTCAGTGAGCTAACGGTTGTGGAGTCACGGCCCTGGCAGCAAGGCCCTGGTTCCACATGATGGGGCAGCTGCCCTGGATTAAATCTAAATTGGTGTCCATGTAGAAATCTGGGCCCAGAGTTGTCAGATCTGATTTTTCCAGAAAACTAGAAATAGTTTTTTTTAGTTATAAAATCTCGTAGGGAGCTCTGGTGGCCTAGTAGCAAGAAGTTGCACTACAATCCATGAGTACGTAGTTTGACTCCACCAGCAGCTCTGTGGGAAAAGGATGCTCAGTCTCCTCCTGTGTGATTAATTGCCTCTGAAAACCTGCTGGAGGGTCAGCTTTGGGCCAGTACTTGACAGTACATGACAACAAACACAAATCTCTTAGGTTTTTTTTTTAATTATTAAATTTTATTAGTTTTAATGAACATTTACAGAGATTTTGGGTTTTCATTCATTCATTGTTGCGCTGTTTTCTCCACCCTCCTCCCCAGTTCGTTCTTCTTCCCCCCCCAATGTCTGTTTTAATTGTCCAATTGCCACAGTGCTTGTCAAAGCCAGTTCTGATTAATCTCACAATCTCTTAGTTTTAAAGAAAGTTACCAAGCATTATAAATCAAAACTCTAACGGTTCTAAGGATCACACACGGAGTGCTATCTTGTGTACCTCCAGTCCCCTTGTATGTACATGCAAATTAGGTGATGGCTAAGGAAGACTAAAGAGGAATTGATGCCTTTGAAGCGCATTGTTAAGGACGGTTGACTAGCTCATGAACAGACACATTTTTTAAGGAAGAAGTATAGCCAGAATGTCCCTTAGAAGTGTGGGTGGTGAGACTTTTTTCTCACATACTTTGGACATGTTATCTGGAGGGGCCAGCCCTGGAAAAGGCCAACATGCAAGAGAACTCTTGCCAACTTGCCAAGACAGATAATGCAATGGCTCACATATAATAATGTATTTGAGTTTTAGAAAGAAACTAGTAAATAATAATAATAATAATAATAATAATTAAACGACAACAAAGTATAAAGAAGAAAAAAACCCCTCAAAAAACCAAAAATACAAAAAACCCAAATAAACAAAATCCCCCAAAACACCCAAAACCAATGGTTGTAAGGCTGGCACAGGACCCAGATGGTGTTTTGTGCTGTTGGACGTGAGATTGTTTTGAGTTGGAACTGATTCGATGGCACCTAACACAAGAGCACCACCAACAAGGGGCTGACTGAGACCGGTTTTTCAATATTTAGCCCATTTCGTGACATGTTAGAGTAGGGTAGATTGCACGGCCTATCTATCTCTATAAAATTATAATTTTCTTCTAGACCAAATGTGAAGAATACTGGCCCTCCAAGAAGATTCAGGACTATGGGGACATAACTGTGGCAATGGCATCAGAAATCATCCTTCCAGAATGGACCATTAGAGATTTCACAGTCAAAAACGTAAGAAGCCAAGCTGGCTTAATCCTTTATGTTGGTAGTGGTCATTGATAGAGTTCTGACTCCCAGTGACCCCTGTGTATCACAGAGTGGACCTGTGTTCCTGGGGTGTTCACTGCCTATGGGAAGCAGGTCCCCAGGCCTTTGCTTCTAGGTCGTCACTAGGTCGGTTTGAACTTCCAACCTTTAGGTTTATGAACATGGCTTGACTTGGGGTTTTTCTTACTGTCCACTTCCAGCTGACATGCCCACAGACTTCTCATTACAAACCACGGCCCTTGGTGAGCACACTGGTGAGCCGTGTGGCATCAGAAATGGCCCTTTGCTTGTGGGGGGAGTTGATGGTAACAGTGCCATTAAGTGGATTTCCAGTTATGGGCATATGGCCATCTTTCTCCTTAGAAGTTACTGAAATAAGCCAGGTAAATGATGTAGGCATTCTAGGAAGTCAGGCTGTGTATGTGGGGAGTTGTCTTTAATCTTCTTTTTCTAAGAGTGTTTGAATATAGAAACAATAGAAACAGGGCCACAAAGTCATGGCCCGTTTCAGGGCACTGGTGTTGTGTATCTTATGATGGGCACGCAGCCCACGTATACTCCACCGTGGAGTCGTTCAGCTTCCTTTCATTGCTCATGTGCAGTTCAGCAGTGAGCTCCTTCTTGACTTCACTTGTTGTGATGTGTCAGGCAGTCCTTTGTTCTGACTGAAATCTCTCTCCTTGGCCTGTAGATCCAGACAAGCGAGAGTCACCCTCTGCGACAGTTCCATTTTACCTCCTGGCCAGACCACGGCGTGCCTGACACCACTGACCTGCTCATCAACTTCCGGTACCTGGTTCGTGACTACATGAAGCAGAGTCCCCCGGAGTCACCTATTCTGGTGCATTGCAGGTGTGCAAATGACACTCAATGTGTGTGTATGTTGTTTTGAAGTGACAGATTGAACATGTAAGAAATAATGTAAATATATTTATGGGCGTGTTACAGGAGAAGGACGGACAGTCTCCTCCTGTGCGATTAATTGCCTCTGAAAACCTGCTGGAGGGTCAGCCATGGGTCGCTTCTGACTCTGGTACCCAGCAACACAATGACATTGGCATGCTAGAAGAACAAGGAATAAGGGAATTGAATAGGCATTTACAAATATAAGAAAGATGCAGATAAAGGAGGGGGCAGCGGTGGCTCAGTGGTAGAATTCTCCCCTTCCATGCAGGAGAGGAGCCCACAATCTGCTGTAGCTGGTTTACAAAGGGAGATAATATATCTGCACAGGGGAAAGTGAGGGGATAGATGCACCCCACTTGACCTGCTTATTTCCTGTCTTTCAGCGCTGGGGTTGGACGGACAGGCACGTTCATTGCCATTGATCGTCTCATCTACCAGATGGAAAATGAGAACACTGTGGATGTGTATGGGATTGTGTATGACCTTCGAATGCACAGGCCTTTAATGGTGCAAACGGAGGTGAGCCAGATCTGGGTCCAGTGATCAGTCCCTCCTTCCCACCCATTCCCCAAAGCTTGCGTCCTTTCACATGCGTGTGCTGAAGCGTTTTACCTTTCCAGACCTTTCTGGCTCTTGACTGTGAGGTAACATGGAATGGATTTTAGAAACCCTGAATTGACTTCAAACAGAATTATCATATGCATAAGAGATACTCGGGGCTCAGTGGTAGAATCCTCCCTGTTCACGTGTGAGATTAGGTTCCCTTCTTGGCCAGTGTACCTTCATGCACAGCCACGATCCATCTGACAGGGAAGGCTTTTACGTAGGTGTGATGCCAAATTTCAGATTTCAGATTTCAGCAGAACTTCCCCACTAAGAGTTGGAAGAAAGCCTGGCAAGCTCTGAAAATCAGCCAGTGAAAATCCTGTGAACAAATGCAGTCCAGTCCGAAGCCCATTGAGCTGGCAGAGGGTGTGCAGGGTTTCGTCCAATTGTGCATGAAGGGTCCCTGGGTTAGGGCTGATTGGAGGCAGCCGGCATCACCACCAGCACTCAGGGATGTAGTAATAGTGCTGTCCGTAAAGGAGCAACAATCCGCGATACTATCAGGATCCTTGAACTTCAGCCACCGGCTGACTGGATTTTAGCACCCCTCTGAACTTTGATTTTCTAGTTTAGACTTCCAGGATTGGCGTTGTCACTTTCTGTTTTTAAGTTCTGTTGTTGTTGTTAAGTGCCGTGACCCTATGAATGAAAGGCCTGAGCACTGTTCATAGTTTCTGGAGGCAAGCCATTTCAGAAGTGGACGCCACTCCTGCTTCCAAGCTTGTTTTAATTGGGGAGCTCCACCAAATACTGTCCACCATGGGTAGCCATGATCACATTTGACACATCAGTGTCACAGTGTTCAGCATCACAGCGACTATGAGTTACCTCTGTACAGCAAGTGGACAGACCAGTGCTATACCACCTAGAAGAATGCTTGACAAAAAACAATTTAAACCAGGCCTGAGGGCTGCAGATTAAAATTACCCACATTGGGTTTGGTAGCATAACTTTCTGTCCACTAGGCCAGTGTAGCTCAAACTGGTTTCCAGTGCCATGCTGTCTACCCTTCTGGGCTTTTAAATAGAAGGCCTTATCACAATCACCTCTCTTCCCTTAGCGAATCAACATTCCACTTTACAGCTCCCCTGTCCCAGCCAACAGCTTCAGCTTCTGTAGAACCAGCTCCTGTTGACTTTCAAACTGGTCTCTAGTGCCATCTTTTAAGTTCTAATCATCCTCAAAACAAGTTAATGAAACAGATGTATCGACCACTAACCATGTCACCTGACAAAACAGTAATGGCGCTTTAAGCACTAATCATGTTCTCAACCAGCTTGAATGTTCTATTGGTGTGGAACAGCCACAGCGGAGGAAATGCAGAATGCATGCTCACTGTCCACACTGTCATTTGGGTAAAGCCATTGCACTTGGCCTTCCCGGGAATCCCCCTGATGAGCCGTGTTTGCGACAAGCTAGATTGTAGAACAGCTTTTCACAAAGGTGTAGGGGTTCAGTCTGCCTTGATCAAGTTGAGAGCAAAATAGTAAGTTTGTACCCAGCTGCTACCCCTGTACTTCTTTAGAACTCTCTGAATCTGTACAGTGGTTTTGAGTCTAGAATAGAAAGTTCTAGAGGCCTGAGTGCATTCTCTGGGGTGGTGGGGTGGTGGAGGAAATGTATGGTTATGGTGGAAAGTGTTCACTTCCTTCATTGGTCAGAAGAAAGGTTGTCTTTCTCCCCCCCGCCCGTGCTATAATAATACATAGTAGTGTTTCTCAGAGAAGTCTTGGTGGTGGAGTAACTGAGAATTCGGCTGCTAACCAAAAGATCAGTGGTTTGAACCCACCACCCATTCCTTGGGATAGAGATGTGACAGTCTACTTTTTCTGAAGAATCACAGCTTTGGAATGAAACCATATGGGCAGTTCTACAGCATAGAACATAATCTGTCAGTTTGCTAACAGAAAGCTTGGCAGTTCAAATCCACCAGCTGGTCTGTGGGAGAAAGAGAAAGATTTTCAGCTTTGCGAACCTGTTGGATGGTGACCTTGAGTCAGCATCTCGACATGAGTGAGCATCTCAGCAGCAGTGGGTTTGATCATGGTTTTAACTTAGTTTCTATAGATTTGCATTGATTGGACAGCCACCGGGTTAATGGGGGTGTTTCTCAACCTCTTTAGGGAACTCACTTGAATTTTCCTTTGTATTCTCTTTCCTTGTTCCGTCAGGACCAGTATGTTTTCCTCAATCAGTGTGTGCTGGATATTATCAGATCGCAGAGGGACTCCAAGGTCGACCTCATTTACCAGAACACAACTGCCATGACAATCTATGAAAACATGGCCCCAGCGCCTGTGTTTGGCAAGACCAATGGTTACATAGCTTGATTCCAAAGGAAAACCTCGCTGGAGTTACACAGAGCGTCAACGCCCACAGCCAAGGAAAATGCCCTGCTATTGACGTGTTCTCATTTGTCTGTGATCTTAAATCTTTGTTCTGTTTTGTTCCAACTAATTTTGAGGGCGTGAAGCTGCACGTACATGAGGTGACAGTTGAGAGGTCAGGGCTAGCAGGGTCTGTGGATGGGCAGGGAGCCGATGACCTGTGTTCCTGATTACCAATGGGATGAATTAAATTTCCCCCCCCTTTAAGAATGATGGGAAACTAGGAAAAATGAGCTATACTTTTTTTTTCTCCTTTTCCAAAATAGGTTCTTTTTTAAAAAGACTATTTTATATGATTCACATGGTAAAGCCAGGATTGTGTTGGGTTGAATATATTTTAAGTATCAGAGGTCTATTTTTACCTACTGTATCTTGCAACCTAGCTGATGGCAAGTACATACTTGTGGCTGATTCTCGTGGAGCGAGGGGCACGTGGTCCCCCTTCCACTTGAGTTTTCTATTTGAACATGTGCCTTTTCTGAATTATGCTTCCACGGGCAAACTCAGTAGATATCTCTATTTTTGTATTGAATCTCATGATTGGAATATACTGAATATTTAAAAAGTAGTTTAGCATCCAAGGCTCTGCCTCCTCGGTAACATTCCTGTTCTTGTTTGCTTTGAGGAGGTCTCTTCACACCCCCTTTCCTCCCCATACCTTGTGCTCCATTTTCCTCTCCCCTTTTGGTCCTGATTTCCCCCCAAAGACTCTTCTGTGGGGAATGTCTTCAGCCCAACAGTTGGGTTAAAATGGAAACGAAAATACTGCCTTGCAAGTTTCCGGGGAAAGAAGAGAAACCCTGAGGGGACATAATCTCCTCTGTGTGGACCCTTTTTAAAATCCCTTTCCTCATTTCTGTGCTTGGTTAAGAAGGATTATTTCAAGGTGCAATATGTGACTTAGTGACTCATGATGTGTTCTAGGTTTTTGGTAATGTTTTACTCAGGTTGGCATTTTTGTATGTGTGTCTGTGTGTTTCTCTCTCTGTGTGTGTGTATGTGTGTTTAGAAGTGTGGCAATCTGTGAACACGTTAGTGTGAAAACAGTGTCAAATCAGTCCTCCAAAATTTCACTGGCTTTAGTCTCTCTCTGCAGTGACACGCATTGATATCTACTGTATATATAAACACACACACATACACACACATATACTAAACTCTCAAAACAGTCATTTGTATGAGTCAGAACTGAGGTGTACAAAGTTTGAATTTGTATCAAAGATGTAATAATTATTTTTAAAACCTCTTTTCACTATACTGCTGCTGTAATTACTTTGATTTTTTTTTTTAATGTAGAGTTGATTGTTGGGTTTTTTGTTTTGTTTTGTTTTGTTTTTGTTTTATTTTTTGGCTTCAGGTGTATATCCACCAAGAATTTCAGAATTTCTGTGGATTTATTTTACTGGTACATAATCTGTAGACTTCTCAAAAGGCATTAACAGGAAAGGATTTTTTTTTAATTATTATTTTATATTGTGGCTCAGGTGATATTTTGAAGAAGTTTTGAGTTTATTCTCTAACAGGCAATGAAGTATACGAAGACTTATGAAGGAATAGCCAGTCCCTGGAGTCCTGTGGCCACTTGCCACGGTTATAAATCCTGCTGTAAACTTAGGACAAATGTGTCCTGTTGAGCCTGGGGGAGCAGGGTCTTCTGCAAGTCCTTTGGTCACTGTCGGCCTGTGGGAACCTATCTGATGCTGCCACACTCCCCACCTCACGGGCACTTTGGTCCCCTGTCTGGACAGATAAATGGGTGTGTTAAGAGTCTAAAGAGTGACCCGCACGCAGGATACGCACAGTCCTCGATGCCATTCAGAGGTTTACTGCTGTATGCATCTTGGTCCCCTTTCCTTTCGAGGTACTGAATAGATGAAAAGGAGAGATGGTGAGGTGTTCATAGTTTGGGGGAACCCTCCTTCCCAAGTGGAAATTGCACTTTTTGCTGAATTCTTGGGGTTTTTTGTTTGTTTGTTTTCTTTTGGTAGCAGGCAGTTCATGCAGTATCAGGCTCTTGAAGTACTGTGCTGAGCAGACCAAGAGTCTTCTTATGTCAACTTCAGAGAGAGCTTTGGCTCTGTGCTTCGGAATCAGGGAAGCCACGTGGTCCCAGAGGGGAGAGGGAAGCTGGATTCTGCAGATGAGCCCCCGGCCCTACTCCCACGCAGATCTCTGTGAGATCTTTGACGTTGTTCATGGATCCTGTGGCCCACACCCCCTCCACACTCCAGCTTGTCTGGAAACCACTGGGATGGGTGTCCAGTGTTCCAATCCTGTCCACCTTTCTGTTCTGGAGAGGGCACTTTTGCCTTGCAGGGGATTCAGAGGAAAGGAATTGAGCCCAAAACCCCTCTAGACAGTAAAAGCAACAGTAATTTAAGGATAATGTATTAAAAAAATAATTGACAACCAGAAGAAGCTGGTCTTCTCACCAGAGATGGCTTGTAAGGGCAACAACTTCATCTTGTCACCACTAGAGATCTCCCCAGTGCTGGTAGGAAGGTTTGTTGGGGAAGGGCCTGGAATTGCAATGGACAAGTCACACGGAGGTCATGGTGCCTCTCTGCAGACTGGTGAGGAAGGGGCAGGATCGGTGGGGACAGTGAGAGATGGAGAAGGGAAAACTCACATGCACATATAGAGGGTACATGGAGTGACAGTTGGCCAGAGAAAGGGACATCTGAGCTTCTGCCCCAGACCCCAGCTAAGAACAATGAACTAAAATTCAGGAAGTCCAATGAAATCACATGTGGAAGGTTTTCTCTTCCCTGGTTAGTATTTGGCAATTCTACATAGGAAGGCAAGTGTGGGGTCAGTTGGTGGCAATGACAGGGCTTATGCTTGGTGGCCAACTGATGTGGGGGAGGTGCACCATTGCTGTTTTCTGTCATAAGCAGGGACCCTCATCTCCAGAGGAGAAACTGGTGAGGGACATACGGGGCTGTCCGCTGTGGTGGTGTAGTGACCTCCAGCCAGACTTTGGCGTAATCTCCACTGGATCTGTGTTTTGGCAAGTGACAGGCTCCCAGGGATTGGCGGGAGTTGGTGGAGGTGGGGTCCTCCTGTGCAGCTGAATTGCGTTTCTTTTCAGCTGCTGCAGAAAAGCCTGGTTTTCTTTAAAAATGCTTGATTGCGCTCGTTTAGCTAAACAAGTCTTGGCGATGTTGATTTTTGCCTCAAAAGTCCAAGTTCTGAGTTTTCAGACTACTGTGTAGCAGTTGTGTGTTTAATATACTGTAGCTTTTTTTCTCCCTCGGGGGCACATATGAATAGGAAGTGTTGATGTGGATTCTAAATTGTAATTTTCTTGTAACTATTTTGGAATGATGCATATTTCTAATGTTTGTTATACTTGTACAGAGTATTGCTGTTGGTTGCTTTTTTTTTTTTAAGGAAAAAAATGGCCTGAATAATTTTTTTAAAAAGACTTACAAATACCAAATATTAAAAAAAAAAAACATCAACACGTTATTGCCTTTGTTTCTGGTTTTTATTTCTGTATCGTTTGCCAAAGAGATTACTGAACTATATACAAAGGAAGCATCCTTGACAAAAACACACTTCCTTATCGCATTTTCCACAACTGGGGTGGTGAAATGAAGGGAGATCGATATGAAGTGATGCATGTATCCAACATATGGTTGACTTTGCCAGAGGTGTGCGTGCATCAGCCTTGACTGGGTGCATAACAGAGATTTTTTTTTTGGCTGATGAAATGGGGGAATCCTGGTTGCTTGTAGCACAGTGGTTAAGCATTGGATGGCTGACTCCAACCCATCAACACACTTTCTGGGAGAAAAGACTTAGAGTCTTTCCACTCAAAGGTCTAGAAACCTGATGGGGCAGCTCTCCGGTCCTGGAGGGTCTCTCTGAATAGGAATTGACTTGATGGCACACATGACAACAGCATGGCAATTCGGGAGTCTGGGGGTGCGTGTGGTGGTCACTATGGGTGCCTCTGAGCTGATTCTTATTCGCTGTGACCCTATACAGTGAATGCACTTAAATGCTAAGTAGAACATTGGAAGCTGGAGTTTGTCTGGAAATACCTGGTAATATGCTTTTGAAAAATGCGCACATTTCTATTCTGACACACGTATTGTCGTTGTGAGGTACCATTGAGTTGATTATGACTCATAGTGACCCTGTGAGCGACAGATCTTATGTCCTATCCTGTGCCATCCTCACAATCTCTGACAAACTCAGATCCATTGCTGCAGTCACTGTGTCACTGAGTCAATTCACCTGGGTGAAGGGCTTCCCTCTTTCACTGTCCCTCCACTTTCCCAAGCATGATGTCCTTCTCCAGGGAATAGCCTTTCCTAGCAACAATGCTCAAAGCATGTGAGACTACGCTTTATCATCTTTGCCTCCAAGGAGCACATCGGCTGTACCCTCACCAAGACGTACCATTTTCTTTGTTTTGTTTTGTTTTGATGGTTCAGTACTCTTCTTCAACATGACACTTCAAAGATACCAATCCTTCTTCTGTCATCCTTATTCACTGTCTAGCTCTCAGCAGTATAGAAAGTTACTGAAAAGACCATGGCCTCAATCAAGTGCACCTTAGTCTTAAAACAGATATCGCTGTTCCTCAATAATTTGGCAAGGTTTCTAACTGCAGACTTTCCCAGAGAAATACAGCTCCTGACTGTTGGTGTCAGGTGCATTGATTGTGGATCCAAAAGAGATGAAGCTGTTGATAGTTTCAATCTTTTCTTCATCTACCCTGATGGACGCACACAGGGTTGCCATTAATTGGAATCTGGCAACTGATGCTAGTTTGATAATATAAACAAACCACACCTGACCACATCCCAGTGAATAGAATCAAACTCTGCTTTTGCGTTCACTCCCGCTCACAGCTACCCTATAGAACAGAGTTGAGCTGCCCCCTAGATCTTTCTCCCATGGAGAGAGAGGCTGGAAGGGTCAGATCACAAATCATTTGGTTAGCAGCCAGCCACTTTCATCACTGCCCCAGTGCTTTGACTTCATCCCCTCACACCCTGCTATGAACCATGAGAAGGTTAAGGTAGTTTTGTTTTGAGCTCACTCCTTTCTTTTGTCTGAGATTAATTAATTAACTCACAATTTAATTCAGCAGCATCTTATTGAGGGTCTCCTATGTATGCTATGTCATTGACAGTGACCAAAACAGACAAAGCTCCCTGCCCACGTGGAGCTTACCTTCTAATACTGGGACACAGGTGATGAATGTAAAAACATTCATTTGCCTGTTAGATGGTGATAACATGAAAGAAAACGTTTCACGCTCCAACACGCTGTCATTCCCACAGCACACAGGGTGCAGTGATGTCGGGTCCAGGGCTGGGCCCAGGAGGGACCCCTTTGCAGCACGCTCTCCACAGCCTCTTGGGGAATAGACTGGAGGTCAGCCCTGCACGCTTACCAGTTTTGGTGTGAGTGCTTGGTTAGGTTATAGGAAGACAAGTGATCTTGGTGGTGCAGTGGCTCAAGTGCTAGGCAGCTAGGTGACACGTGGGCACTTTGAACTCACCAGCTGCCCTATGGGAGAAAGCTGAGCAGTCTGCTTCTGTGAAGACTGGGATCCTTGGAAACATGGGTGGCAGTGGGGTTTATTGTGGCTTATGAGGAAGACAGAGAAGTCCTACAGCCTGGAGGGAGGGACGAGGGTCATGTGTGAGGCATGCTTCAAAAGCCCCCCCCCCACTCACCCTCAGCTCCCCTTCCCCCTCCCCCCACCCCAGTCCTCATTCCCAAAATATCAGCTCAAAACCTTACAGGCATCTAGTCCATCCTGACTCATGGTGACCCTCTGTCGGGTGTCTGAGGCTGCAAATCACCACAGGAGGAGATTGTCCATCCTTCTCCCCAAGGGGGCCAGGTGGGTTTGAGCCATCAGACACACACAGCTTTTGGGGGACCACTGCAACTTGCTTTGGACCACACCACCGTCTCTAACAAAATGCCAGGGTGGAGGCGGAATGGTAAACAATCCCAGGGGTATTATTGGTGGGTGGAGTTTGGATTGTTAAAGGAGCAAGCAGCCTTTTGACAGGATGAAAGGGACATTTTTGGAGGCCTCATAGGTGCACACGATGCTTGGGGAATGATAAGAATCTCCTAGTGTTTGGAGCAGGTGGAGAGGGGTGGACAAGGTCAGACAAGATACTGGCTGATGCTGCGCATGGCTAAGTCGTGCTCCAGGCATGTGCATATGTCTGACTAGGTGTGTACCTCCATTCATCATGTATGTACATATAAATGTACACATCCCCCAAATTGTACCTTCCTTGACCATCGCAGTTATTTCAGCTTGAATCACGCAGAGTCATTCTATTTTCTAAGTCTAGCTCAAATGTGCCAGGGATGATAATGGCATATTCAATATGTACATTGTTCATAGGGTTGCTGTGGGCACTTAACGACCCCACCACTGACTAGGAGCCCTGGTGGCATGGTGAGTTAAACGTCAGACCATTGACTGAAAGGTCAGTGGCTGGAATTCCCAAAAAGAGAGACAAGGTAGTCCATGTCCAGCAACATTTACAGCCTTCAAAACACTCTGGAGCAGATCGACTCAATGCTGCGGGACTGTCCTGAGTGGAAATGGACCAGCCAGAAGGGTTTTGGTTGTTGTTTTTTTTACATTTTTCTTAAGTATTTTGTTTTCATTTAACAATATAACATACAAAAAATGACAGTATTCATCCACATGCAACTCTTTTTCTCATTTACAATCAAAACATTACTGAGTCCAGACAAACTGATGTCATCGCTGTACGGAACCTGCTATATATTTCAGTAGTTTACTCCAGACCATTTCTTTGTTTATACTCTAAACCATCTTCATTATGCTGTTTGGTGAGATAGCTCCACAAGAAGGCTGCAGTGCTCAAGGTCGGTCCAGCTTTCACCCAATTGGGTTTGCTATTTGGTGGTTTGTGAAGGTAGAATTTTGACCTCGTACAAAGACTGCTCTGGAGCCAGGCCTGGACCAACAACCGGGTTTTCTTTAAAACCACTGGTAGAAATTCAGTGCCCCTAAGCAAGTGACTTGCCGTGTTTTCCCTCTGGCCTCGTCGTAACCACAACAAGCTGTGGTCTCTGTTCATTTCCCTATTTGAAGTAAGTGGGATCTTACGCTATTTGTCCTTTCATGACTAATTTCACTGAGCCTGTTTGGAAAGTTTACACAAGTAGCATATCTCAGGACTTCACGTCCCTTTATGACTGAGTAGTATCCCGTTGTAAATTTAGCCGACCTACGGAAACCAAAGGCTAACCGCACTGCCATCAAGTTGCTTTCAGCTCACAGTAACCTTCTAGGAGAGAATAAGATGCATTTGGAAGCCAACTGCCACAGATCTCCCCAGGAGTGGCTGGTCATTCAAACACCTGACCTTTGGGTTAACAGCAGAGCAAGTAACCTCTGCATCACCAGGGCTCTGACTATGTTGTTGTTGTCGTCATGTTCCGTTGAATTGGAACTGACCCATAGCTGACTCTGGTGGATTTTCAGAGGCAGTTAATCGTACGGAAGGAGATTGCCTATCCTTCCTCAGAGCAACTGGTAGCTTCGAACCGCATGCCTTTGGGATTGCAGTGCAGCTTCTTGCCACCACTAGGCCACAAGAGTTAGCCTCCAAGTGGAGCCACTTGTGCTGTGTCCTTAATCCCCACCTCCAAGTTTCTCTTTGTCGTAAATATCTAACCTTCGTAGGACTTGAATCCGAGCCAACGAGTTGACTGTCCAGAAATGGAGCCGAGGTAGAGCCCGTTAGGGCCTATCTGCAAAGTTTAACTTGGATCACAATTCCTCACTTCATGTCAAATGAGATGAGAAATGTCTACCAGAAACTCCGAAACCTGCCCAGCATAACTCTCCTGCTCCCACGTGTCCACTTCTACAAAAGGCTTTCCTTCCATCCATCTATATATACCCTGAGCCTGGAAGCTCTGGTCTGATTCTCACATTGGGTGTTCCCTGACTCGTGAACTGAAAAAGCAAGCGTACTAATTCATACATGAACCTAATACTGTGAAGAAGTTCTTTTTAACACTATCAGTATCTATTAATTGGTACATCTACTTCTATCTTTTTGAACATCTGATAGCTGCTGGCAATGGACCCTGGACATGCACACTTGTGAACAAAACAGAAATAATCCTGCTCTTGTGGGATTTAAGTCTATGAGAGATACAGGCAGCTGAACAAGGAAGCAGATGTGCCTTGTGACTCACTGTGGCTTGAGGGGGAAGTTAGCCATGGATGAGATGGGAAGAAGGAACAAAATGTGCCCTGACTCTGAGGCAAGCATGAGTAGACTGAGTACAGAGACTGAGCTTACAGTCATACTGCCCTCAATGTACCCAAGCCTGTCTGATCTCGGAAGCTAAGCGGGGCCAGGCTAGGGTCATACTTGGCTAGAAAAGCCTCAAGGCACAGTGAGCCTGAGGAGTAATCAGACTGGTCTTCTAGGGCTTTGGAAGTTGGTAAGAGATGGCGTGTTTAGTGTTTAGTCTACCAGAATGGAGGACAAAGAGCTTCAAACACAAAGGGCCCTGCGATGTATCATGGGAAGTGGATTGTAGGTCAGAAGATTGGAGGCAGGGGGCCTTGTTGGAGGCACTGGTTTAAACCATGATCTAGGAAATGAGTGATGGTAGCTTGGGTGAGGGTAGGGGCCATCAAAAATGGGGAGAAATGTACTGCTTTGAGGTTTTTGATAATGATGGGCTCCAGTATAAAGATGAAGGTAGGCCTGACCCAAGCCATGGTGTTTTGAACAAATAAGGAAGACTGAAGAAATGATGCTTTTGAACTGTGATGAGTACAAGTATTTAATAAGTATGAAGTGCTGGAAGAATAAACGAATTTATCCCAGAAGAAGTATGAACAGGAGCTCCTTAGAGAAAAGAATGGTGACTTCATCTCACATCCTTTGGCATGTTGTCAAGAGGCACCTCTGTTGGCCAAGTGGTCAAAAGCCACACTGCAATCCCAAAGGTATGAGGTTCAAAGCCCCCAGCTGCTCCTTGGGAGAAGAATGGACAATCTCTCTCCGACAATTAACTGCCGCTGAAAACCCACTGGAAGGTCAGCTGCGAGTCGGTTAGAACTCGATGGGACATAACAACCTGGAAAAGCAGAGGTTAGTGAAAGTGAGACTCTTACCAAGATGGATCGGTGTAGTGACTTCAACACTGTAGAGAGCGTGAGGAAAGTGCAAGGGTTTGGAATGTTGTTCACAGACGACTTGACAATACCTACTAATAACAACAGTGTGCTTTCCCTGCCACATCCCCAACTGACTCTGACCAAGGCCATGGGATTCGCTTTACCTGATGAATTTGGGCAGAAGTGACAGTACCAGTTCCAAACCCAGGGCGTAGGGACTACGCTTGTTTCTGCTGTACCTCGTACCTCAGCCATTATTATAATGTGACCCTTCTCTGGGCAACTGAGCCTCGTCCTCAGAACAAAACCCACACGAAGCAGAGCTGCTCCAGTCATGCCCTGTTGGACTCCACCTTGAAGCAGAGCTGCCTGACCAAGTCCTCACCAGGTTTGCGGGCCTCTGGCTGACTGTCCATCCACAAGAATAGCTTGTTCCATGAGAATATAGGATTCTGGGGTAGTTTATTATGTAGTTGGGTTTTTTTAAACAGCATGTAACCAACACAGTTTTACAAACTAGTAGTTGTTGCTAAGATTTGAATCTGCTCCAAAGCAGTCATTTCATTGAACAATAGATGATTTGGTTTAAACAGTAAGTTTCCTAACACATGCAATTAATAGAAACCTGGAGATGTCTATTATGAGATAAAACAGTAAGAATTTTTTCTTCCTAATAACTGTTCTAAAGGGGTCAGCAGGGCGCTCTGGTGGTCTAGTTGTAAGAGTTGTGGTTCCATCCCAAAGGCAAATCCATTCACTGCTCCAAGGGAGAAAGATGGTCCATTTCCTCCAGAGTGATTGACTGCATCTGAAAACTCTCTGGAGGGTCAAATCAGTTATGCACATGATAACAATAATGGGGCATTGGTAGCTCAGGCAGAATTTTTACCTTCCCTGTTGGAGGCCTGGATTTGATTTCCAGTCAGTGCAGCTTACATGTAACCACCATCGGCTGGTGGAGGCTTGTGTGCTGTGATGTTGAACAGGTTTCAGTGCGGCTTCCAATCCAAGGCAGACTCGGAGGAAAGGCCTGGCAATCTGCTTTCTACAATCGGTCATTGAAGTCCTTGTGGATCACAGCCATTCCAACTGTGACAGATGATGGTGTTGCAGGACTGGACAATGTTTTGTTTTATTGTGCATGAGGTCACCAGGGCTAGGCTGATTGCAGATAAATAATATTACCTACAGCATTTCCTAATCTCTTAACAAATGTAAAGCATTCGTTAAAAAGAATTAACATTTTGGGTACATTTTTGATGGTTTCCCCCTTGTTTCAAACAGTCACACTACAGAGCATTTTTTT
>NW_006399939.1:108702-116163 GCF_000299155.1 Elephantulus edwardii | reverse complement strand
ATAATACTCAATCATATATCACTTCTAATCTGTTCTTTCCCTCATCTGTTTCAATACGTCAAGTTTGCAAATTTCCTTAATATGAGTGAACCAAGGCTGTTATTTGCACATCTGACACTAGAAGCCATTGGTTAAGAAGAAGGTAAGCTAGTATTATCATATAAGCATTTCTTATTTCTATTCCCTTGTTTCTTCAAAACCAAAAATTTGTTTTGGTTATAGTTAATAATATCTGGATTAAAAAAAGTTAAGCTTTTGGAAGTTGGGTTCTGAGCTGTAGAATTGTGGGAAACAAAGAGGTGTTGGCTTGTGTTATCTACTAGGACCGACAACACTTGGACCAGGATGCAGTAGTCAGAACAGAGCGGGGAAATACTGCATTGTACCAGGATACATGGTACCATCATACCAGGAAAGGTATGCATCAGAATGCATCCTGTCCCTGTACCTTTTCAATCTATATGCAGATCATTCGATAGGCTGGACTTTATGAGGAGGAATGTGGCATCAGGATAGGAGGAAGACTCATCAACAACCTGTTTCATGTAGATGACACAACTTTGTTGGAAGATATGAGGTGTTTGCTGCAGAAAGTCAAGGACTATAGTCTCCAATATGTATTGAAGCTCACTGTCAAGGAAACAAAGATTCTTACCACTGGGCCAATTAGCAGATTCATGACAGAGAAGAAACTGTGATTGTTAACAACTTCAGCTTCCTTTGTTCCACAATTGACACTCCTGCCACCAGCAGTCAAGAAATCAAAAGATGCCTAGTGGCAAGGAGCTGCAACTACAATCCCAGAGGCGCACGGTTCGAATCCACCAGATGCTCTGCCGGGAAAAGGAGGGACAATCTCCTCCTGTACCAGTCAGATCTGATTTGACGGTACACTCATACAAAAATAAAAAAATAAAAAAAAAAAAAGAAATCAAAAGATGAATTGCTCTGGGAAAGTCTGCTGTCAGGGACCCCTCGAGAGTACTGAAGAACAATGATATCAGTCTGGAGACTAAGGTGCATCTGATCCAGACCATGGTCTTTGCAATTACTTGCTATGTGTCAGAAAGCTGGACAATGATAGAAGAATTGATGCCTTTGAGTTGTGGTGTTGGAGAAAAGTGTTAAATATACCAGGGACTGCCAGAAGAACAAACAAGTCTGTCCCAGAGAGGGTGAAACCAAGCTGCTCCTTAGAGGCAAGGATTTTAAAGCTCCATCTCACATACTTTGGGCATGTGGCCAGGAAGGACCAGTCCTAGGAGAAGAATATCATACTTTGAAATGTGGAGGAAGTGTAGGATAGGAAGACCCAGGAGGAGGTGGATTGATTCAGTGACCTGAGAAATGGCATTAGTTAGTGAGAGACGATGAGATTGGTTCAGGATAGTGCAGGATTCAGAGCTATTGTACATAGGGTTGCTATGAGTTGCCGGTGACTCAATGGCACACAACAACAACAACAACAACAACAACAACAACAACAAGGATTGAAGTTATTGCTGGCATCTGGGGAGGAGAAAGAAGGAACTAGGAAGTAGAGGTTTCGGTCCTGCCTTTGGACGTTATGACAACGTTTTCATCCTTCTTCCTGAGTGTGGAAGATCTCTGGGAGCTATAAGAATAAAACAAGAGATGCTGGACTTAACCTGTCACATCCAATCAACAACATTATTCTGTGCTGTTAAATTCAACCAGTAGCTGAAAACTACATGCATCTGAGAGGCGTGACTTCAAGTGCGGCCACTAGATGGCGTTGGAGGCCTGATCTGAGGATGCTGCCATTGATTTGACAGTGAGAGGGCAATGACAGAAAATAGCGTTGGAAAAGGAGCTAGGAGATAAATAGGGGGACCATAAGAATAAGCCGCAGAGCCAAGGAGGTACCCTTGATAGTCGGTGGCTTTTCCCCCCTTCCATTTTATCCTAAAAACTAGATGAAGACCATGACGTCAAGATTGGAGAAAGACAACCCACCTGTGTGATGCTGATGACCCAATTTTGCTTCCTGAAAGTTAAAAGGACTTGAAGTACTCACTGAAGATCAAAGACTATAAATTTCAGTTTAGATTGTACTTCAATTTAAAGAAATAAAAAAAATCCTCATGACTGGACCAATAAGCAACATGATGAGAAAGAGAAAAGACTGCAGTTGTCTGTTGTTACGTACCGTTGAATCGGATCTGACTTATAGCCGACTCACCACTGGGTTTTCAGAGACATCTTCCTCCTGTGGGGAGCAGCTAATGGATTTGAACCGTCTGCCTTCAGATTGGCTGTGTAGTTCCTTACCTCTTGGCCACCAGACCAGCAGCCAAGAAATCAAAGGATTTATGGCTTTGGGAAAACCTGCTGTTGAGGACCTCTTTAAAGTGCTAAAGAGGAAAGATACTAGTTTAAAGACTAAGGTCAACGTGATCCATTTCATGACATATTCAATTGCTTCACGTGCATGTGAAAGCTGGACAATGAATAAAGGCAAAGAATATTGAATATGCTATGGGCGGCTAAAGAACACAAATCTGCCTTGGACACAGTGCAGCCAGAGTTCTCCTTTGCAGATGCGGTGGTGAGACTTTACCTTACAAAATTTGGGCCTTGAAAGCTTGTTTGGAGAGTTGAGCAGAGGAGCACAGCTATTTGTAGCCTTTTGACTGAAGGGCAGTTTCAGGGGGGGAGCACGTGGAGTGGTGAGGGAGAAAGCAGACGCCCAGCCTGGCCAATCAGATTAGCCAAATCAACCCTGGTGCCCAATAGGGGGACAGATATCGCAGGCAGATCACCCACATCCTACCTTACATTCTTTGGGTGTCTTGTCAGGAGGGGCCAGTCAGGATATTCTCAGAAAAATAAAGGATCAGTGGAAGAGGAAGACCCTTACTGAAATGTATTTCCGTGACTGCTGCAGTGACTGCAAGAATAGGTTTAGGCACAGCAGGGGTGGCACACGATTGGGCAAGATTTGGTTCTGTTGTACACGGGATCACTTATTCCTGTTGTACAAAGAAAGTGACTTGACCGAACCCAACAACGTTGTAAACATTTTAGGAAATTCACTTAAGAAAAAGGAGCAAAGTAATCCCATGTCAGTCAACAAGATGGCCTCCAAAGATTCCTACCTCCTAAGTTCACACCTTTGTGTCATCCCCACCCACATTATAGGGTGGATGACCAATAGGACATGGCAGAAGTGATGATACATCCGAGATGAGTTATCCAAGACACTACAGTAGCTGTTCAGGTTCTCTCTTTTTCTTGGACTGTATGCTCTTAGGGGAAGCCAGATACCATGCTATGAGCCCTCTCTGGAGAGACTGATGTGCTGAGGAGATGAAATCTTTTACTCTGTCATGAGAATGAGCTATAAAGCTAACTCTCCAACCCTGGCCAAGCCTTTAGACTTTTCAGTCTTTCTGAGAAACGAGCCAAATCTGAGAAACCATTCCAGACTCTCTTTATTGAACAATCTTTATTATATGATTAACATAAACTAATAAACCATTTCAAGTTGTTTTCTAGATTAGCATAGAGTTACTAAAGAATCATAAACTACTTACTTTCAACTTTCTTGACATTCCTTCATGTAGTGATAAGGTGGTATTAGAAATTTTAAGATTATTCAAACCTGTCAGTTTGTAGGGTTATAAAACTGACATCAGTTGCCTCCAGCCTGCAAAACTGCTTGCTTTGTTCTAGAATTTTGCTCATCTTTCTTTAGTCATGTAAAGTACTTGAAACTGTTTACCAGGAAAAGAAATGCATTTTTCATGGATTAGTATTTACCTCTTTGAAAGGGTTTTTCTCAGCTATATGTAATTATTTTCTAGATTAACATATACTTGCTTGAAGATATTTTTTTCTCAGTTATATGTAAATGAATTAGCATTTATCTCTTTGAAGACGCTTTTCTCAGTCATATGTAAACTATATCACAAGCTGTTTGCTTACTAGTAACTGTAACACCTAACCCAAGTATAAAGACTAATGGGTACTCTTAGATAGAGAGATAATTTTTTTGAGAAGATTCTCTCTGCTCTCCCAGATCTACAGTAAAATGCTTTGGTTGATGCAATCCATCTGTCTTATTGGCAGTTGACCCTTGCGCTTAGTAACAGTAACATTAGGTTTACATGGCTGTGATGACTACGGAGTACTCTTGAATTTCTCTAGGAAAACCAAATATGAAAAGTGACTGACACTAGAAAATCTTATCTTTACAGCAGAAAGATGCTTACTTGTGCTTTACTGACTATGCAAAGGCATTTGACTGTGTGCATCATAACAAGTTATGGCTAACATTGAGAAGAATGGAAATCCAAGAACTCTTAATTGTGCTCATGTGAAACCAATATGTAGGCTAAAAGGCCGTTGTTCAAACAGAGAAATGAAGGGCTGGATGGTTTAAAATCAAGAACGGTATGCTTAGGACAGCATCCTTTCTCTATACCAATTCAAGGTATATGCTGAACAAATCATTTGAGAAGCTGGATTTATGAAGAAGAATGTGGCATCAGGATCAGAGGAAGACTCAGCAACAATCTGTGCTATGCAGATGACACAACTTTACTTGTTGAAAGCAAAGAGGACTTGAAAGTCTTTTTTTAAATTATTATTAAATTTTATTAGTTTTAATGAACATTTACAGAGATTTTGGGTTCTCATTCATTCATTGTTGCACTGTTTTCTCTACTCTCCTCCCCAGTTGGTTCTTCTTCCCCCCTGAATGTCTGTTTTAATTGTCTAATTGCCCCAGTGCTTGTCAAAGCCAGTTCTGATTAATCTCCTTTGTCAGTGTGTCCTTTGCCATTCCCTATCACTCCTCCCTGAGAGAGACTTCACCCTGATTCATAAGGAAAAGGGGATGGCGTATTTTCTTAGCTACTTCCTGCTGAAAAGGGACGCTGTGGGTTTCAGGGTGAAGATCTTCTCTCACTACTCTAAACGGCCCCTTTGGCAGTAGGAAACATATAGACTATTATGGAGATTGATTTTGGAATTTAGATTCACTGTTATCAATTGTGCTTAGCCGTACATGTTCATATTCTTGAAGATGTATCATGGAAGTGTTGCAGCCTAGAAGACACAAATTTAACTAACAAGTTAAAAGTACATGAGTCAAAAATTAAAAAGCAATAATATTCCGAGTAGAGGTTCTAGTAGTGGCACAAATCAAGTTACAGAGGGAAGGTGGTTCTTACAATAAAAGGACTATAGACTAGCACTTTGTCTATTATAGTGTAGAGGTTAGGAACCACAAGATGTAGAGGCTCAGCTATGTCATTTATGGTTCTTAAGTCCTGGAGCAAATTCCATCTACCATTGGGCTGTTTTACAACTCGGAAGTTCGCATGCAAGGTAGAGGTGAAGCAAGGAACTGCTTATGAGGTTTTCCGTCCATTCCAACAACTAAGAAATAATGAGAAGAGTTGGGACCTCAGAAGGCTTAGAACTTGAAATTCTTACTACGTTAGATCAAAGACTGCAGCCTTCAGTATGGATTACATCTCAACACTAAGAAAACAAAAATCCTCATCACTGAGCTAATGGGCAATATCATGATAAATGGAGAAAAGATTGAAGTTGTCAACAATTTCATCTTGCTGGGATCCACCATTAATACCCATAGTCAACAGCAGTCAAGAAATCAAAAGATATGTTGCATTGGGAAAATCTGATGCTCTCCAATGTGATAAGGAGCAATGATATCAGTTTAAAGACTAAGGGGTACCTGATTAGAAAAGACTTGATGCCTTTAAGTTGTGATATTGGAGAAGTGTACTGAAAGAATTGCCAAAAGTACAAACAAGTCTATCTCAGAGGAAGTGCTGCCAGGGACCTGCTAGGAGATAAGGATGGTGAGACTGCATCTTACATACTTCGAGTTGTTGTCAGGAGGGGTATGTCTTTGGAAGAGGACATCATGCTGGGAAAGGTGGAGGAAGTGAGAGAGAGGAAGACCCTGAGTAAGATAGATTGACACAGTAACTATAACAATGGGCTTGAGCATATTGGAGATATTGAAGATGGTACAGGAAAGGTCAAGGCTCAAATCTGTTGTTCATGGGGTCACTGTGAGTAATAGTTGACTCAATGGAACATAACAACAATAATACTCCTACCAGCTTTCTCTGGTGGCTATCCGGGCAAGAAGTTGCACTGCCAACTCAGAGGCATGTAGTTTGAATCCACCAGCTGCTCCTCAGGAGAAAGATAGTCAATCTCTTGCCATGTGATTTACAGCCTCTGAAAACCTATTGGAGGGTCAGCTCTTAGTAAGTTCTGACTCTATGGCATGTAACAACAACAATAATCCCATTAGATAGGTAGTACTACTCTTAATGTTTTTTTACATAAGTTTTCGTTTTATTCACATTATCTCTCTCCCCCCAATGTAGAAATAGTCCAGTGCTTTGTTTCTGTCCACTTTGTCTGCACTGTGTATTTTCAGAACTCTGGGGTAGGAGGGAGAAGTCATGACTATTACTTAACTCTTTGGAAGGTCACTATGGGCAGGAGGGAACAGACATGGCTTATGAGGCCCCAGAGGCAGATGGCAGATTAGTGAGTGGCCGTGATTTAATAGCAAATCATAGTAGTAATCTTTTAGTTCCTAGAAAATCTTTGTTTTAAAAAAAGCTGGTTAAACTCCCCTAGAAAGAATTTCAGTTGAACTTACAGAAGCCAGATCTATATAGGGAGAAAACCTGCAGGAGAAGGAAAATGAAAATATTTCATTAATAACATAGAAAAGTGCTAGGACTTCACCCTGTTGAAGGCAGAAACCCCCCAGAACCTGGAAAAGCTCTGCGGTCCTTTCAAGTCCTGGCTCTGACAGGGTTCACTGCAGTGTTTTGCTCATGCTTCTTGGTGGGTGCTGCTGAGTTCAAACCAACTCCTAGCGCCCCCTCCAGTGGGTTTTCAGAGGCTGTAAACGGCGTGAGAGGAGTTTGACCATTCTTCTCCCATGGAGCAGCTAGTGGATTCAAACTGTGTACCTTTGGGATTGGAGCACAGTTTCTTATTGCTGGGCCATCAGACCTACCATGTTTTTTAACTAATACAATAGACAGACCAGAACTGCTCCGCAGGATTGCCTAGACTGTAATCATAACAGGAACAGATTACCTGGTCTTTTTTGCCCACAGAGCGGCTAGTGGGTTTGAACTGCCCACCAAGAGCTTTACTGTTGTGTCACAAGAGCTCATTTCGAGGGAGTGTAGATATCTACGAGGTGCTTGTTGGGGTCGAGCACAAAGTACCTCTCTTGAGGGGCACAGTTTTCATAAAGAGTGAGGGGCTTTCTGGAAAGGAAGTGCCTGAGACCCCAGAAATTTAGTCTTGGAGATGTAAAAGAAAGGATAACTGTTCTTTTTTAAAAATTATTATTAAATTTTATTAGTTTCAATGAACATTCACAGGGATTCTGGGCTTTCACTCCTTCATTGCCGCACCATTCTCTCC
>NW_006399939.1:106590-108602 GCF_000299155.1 Elephantulus edwardii | reverse complement strand
TATTAAATTTTATTAGTTTCAATGAACATTCACAGGGATTCTGGGCTTTCACTCCTTCATTGCCGCACCATTCTCTCCACCCTCCTCCCCAGTTTGTTCTTCTTCCCCGCCATCAGAATGTCTGTTTTAATTGTCCAATTGCCACAGTGCTTGTCAAAGTCAGTTCTGATTAATCTCCTTTGAGGATAACTGTTCTAGTGGTTCAGCTTGACATTGACCATGATCTAGCAGCACAAAAGAAACAGGGTTTTGGCGCATGCGCTGTTTACAGGAGTCTGGAAAGGGAAGGGCTCATCCGTGACTTGCACATTTAGTCAGAAAGCGTTCTCCCAACCTCAGATCAGGCCTTAATTAAGTGCTGAAACTCCTGGGAATCTCAAGGAAGCAGAAGAAGTTCTCAGTCAGCTCTGAAGAACCCCCAAGAGGCAACGCTAATTTGCTCCTTTGCAAACTTTTTCTAACTCTTTACTTCAGCTCCTTAGAGTGTAATTAGCTGCCAAAGGTTGTCACGGTGCCACAAAACCTGGCTACTGTGGCCCCAGAAAGCAGAGTCTGGCTGATTATCGAACACACTGAGTGGAAACTTAATTGGCCCGTTTTCTCCCCTTGATGATCAATGTAATAACAACAGAGAACTTTTTCGATTACATTCAAAGGGACCAATCTCTGCATCTTGGAAGATGAGTGGAAACAGATGAATGCATAGATGCAATCAACAAGTTTTTACTTCTTTTTTTTTTTTTAAAATTGTACTAGGCATATTGTATTGCCACTTGCTTTTTTCACTTAACCATGTATTTTGGAGCCCTTTCAATGTCTGTATATATAGATCTAGCCCATTGGTTTAACGGTTTCATAGTATTTCATCATGCATGCGTTCCATTATGTATTTGTGCCTGTGTGTATGTATGATCTCTTGGAAAAAAAAGGAAGTCTTTTTAAAATTACTGACCTGTACAAGGCTTTGTCTTGTTTTATTTTTGTTTACCTTTAGCCTTTACTCTTATATCTTCCAAATAGACAATGGCTTACTGTGTTGATGTGAAAAAAACCCCCCAAACACACTACAACTAATTAGGACAGTTAAAGCAGTACTGCATATATCCTTTGTATATATCTCTCTATGCCCATTTGCATTATGTATTTGGAGAAATATACAGATGGAAAATTTCTGGGCTACAGGGAGGTCAAATATCCTGAAGAAAGACAAGTGAGTAAGCTAAGGAAGGCTAGGCTATAGGGACATAGAGTTCACAATGCTTCAAGAGGTTAAATAATTAATGAGCATTTCCTTCTCAGGTAACAGTTATGAGCAGTATCCATTCAGTAACATCTACTAAGTCCTTAGTATGATCTGCTTCCAGGCAGTGTAAGAACAAAGAGCCTGGTGTACGTGCACAGGAAGTAGGCCAATGACTGGATTCCTTAGAAAACATCTCTGAGATAGAGACTGAGGGGGGGAAAAATGTACTAGGAAGAGTTCTCAACATCTGTGAAGGAAGTCAAATTAGGCACAAAGAAACACAATTACCACAAAGGCCTTGGTTATCTCACTGGTAGCTTTGGAGCTGAGATGACCCGTCACAGTGTCCTGGAGTAAAGCAAGAGTTCAGAGGCCTTTTTTACCACCACACTGACCAATTACTGGGTGCCTTATACTGGAGGAAAGGAGTGAGATATTGAGAGGGAGTGTTCCAAGAAAGTGTTCCAAAGGCAATTTCTAGGGAAGGGTCGATGGTTACCTCACACGGGGCACCTGGAATGAGTGTCTCAGCCTTAAGGGGAGGGCTTGGAGGTGGACCACAATACTCATCACAGCCAGCCTCAGCTGTCTCTGTGGTGTATCTATTTTCTTTGATTCTGATTCCAGGGTATCTTCTGATATAAATGTAATATAAATAACTCTGTTTATGGATAGCAAAGAGAACTATGTGAGAAAACCCCTAATAACTCTAGTACATTCTATAAATGAGAGTTGCTTGGAAAGTTGGAATTATTAAGTAGATAATAAT
>NW_006399939.1:88115-105400 GCF_000299155.1 Elephantulus edwardii | reverse complement strand
TTTATCCAATTTTTCTCAGTCTTACCCCAACCCTGATATCAGTCCCATTTTACAGCAGTGGCACCATGCAATATTTGTCCTTTTGTGACTGAGGTATTTCACTCAGAATAATGTCCTCCAGGTTCACCCATTTTCAATAATATTGCATGAGTTCCTTGTTTTTCAATGATGAGCCAGTCTTGAAGGAAAGCAAAATGACAGGGTAAGAGGCCACAAAGATGACAGAGCAGCTCAGAGAAGTCATGCTGCTGTTAGCGGGCACAATGAGTCCCACCACATATGTGTCTGCACAAGCCAGCTTCAATAGAGAGTGGACATCACAGAAACAGTGGTCAATCAGGTTGGGACCAAAGATGGACAATTTTACATTCAGGATGGTCTAAATAAAGAAATGTAGAAAACCTCCCGACCAACAGGCCATTGGAGCAAGACTTATCAATAACCTAATGCTCAACCTTGCTTGCTGAAAAAGAGGAAGACTCGACAAGTGCAGAAAATCAAAGAATACAGCCCTTCAATATGGGTTGCATCCCAACATCAAGAAAACAAAAATTTTTACCACTGGTTCTATAAGCAGCATTATGATAGATGGAGAAAAGATTGAAACTGTTAGCAACTTCATTTGTTATCGAGGCAAGTGTAAGAAGGGCTGACTCACAAGCCTTCCAGAGTATGTGCTCACTCTCAGTATAAGAGGGGCCAAAGGGGATTCACCACTACACACATTCTTACATTTCTCAGGTATATCTGGAGAAGAAGGAGTGGGGGAAGATGCTGCTGCCACTATATAGTTCTTCCCCACATCATCTGAAATAGTTTTTTTGTTTTCTTACCACATGCTGCATTCCTAGGTCTAAAGATGCAGCTTGGATACCAGAAGTAGGAGTGATTCCTGAGAAACAACTGTAACAACACACTTAAAATCTGTATGCAAGAATTCACATAGAAATTGTACCTTCATCTTATCTTCAAAAGTAGGGTTAACAGTGAATACTACTGTTTTTCCTAGTGGCTGAGACAGCCCACTGGTGTTATACCTATGTAACCCCACCATATATGAACGGGAATGGACCAAAGGTGAACACTTGCAAGACTGGGTTGTTACCTGCGATTTGGGCTGACAAAGTACCTGATCCTGATGCCTTTTCTCAAGGAGGAAAAGTTTGGGTAAAAATAAATGACAAATGGGAATAAGAAGAAATAATAGCTCAGGGTAAAGGAATGAATAAATGGGTCACGCAGTGAGGGAAATCTAACATGATAATACCTCAAGAGAGACTCAGAGCAAGGGAATAATTTTGTCCAGCTAAATATCAGAGACCAGAAAAGTGAAGCCAAGATATACTTAGGGTTTAAGGTGAAATGTATATTTAGAAGTATCTGATGGATATTTCTTCTGTGCCATAATGTTACTATTTTGTCCAAGATTTTTGTTAATTTAAAGGATACTAGGTTTTGTTCTTCTGTGTAGAAATGTTAATGAATATGGATGCTATAATGATGGGACTGACCCTTCAGATAATGAGAGATAATGTCTAGTAAAAGGAGGGGGTGGTCTGTGGTGCCAGAGACCTTGATAATTGGCTGGAGGAATGGTTTCCAGCTACTTTAACTGTGGATACATGGTCTTGTAAATAAATCATCAACAGCTGTAGGAGCAATAAAAGAGAGTTCTCTCCACACTGTATGGTATGTGAAAACATCAACACAGGAGTGGCAGTGCCACTGTGTTAGCTTAGCCCAAGTCTTCTGGAGGATAAGAAATTGGACTGAGAAATTTTATATGGTAAATTAAGCTTCTAGCTGCATTCAGCTTGACCTATTTCTCACCAAAAAACTGTTCTGCATACTTACAGTCATGTGAGTTGTTCCCCTGATGGTTTTTGAGTCTCTGGAGGACCTTCTAGAGAACCACCAAACCCAAAGGAATTGGGGAACTGAGCCATGGACGGAGCTGTTAATGTTAGAAATTATGGACTGCTGTCAACATATAGCTAAACAATGCTATTCACTGGAAAGGGACATTATGATTGGGAAGATTGAGGGTCAGCAAAGGAGAGGAAGATCCCCCAATGAGATGAACTGACATTGTGACTTTAGCAATGGGCTTTAGTGTCTCAGAGATGACGAGGATGACACAGGATAGGGCAGGTTTCAGGATGGCTATTCATCGGATCACTATGCATCATACTCAACTCAATGGCACCTAAATAAAACAACCAACAACATGAATTATAGCCTTTTGACCTCCCTCACACACTTCATAATTGTGGATTTAGTTTCATGTGTTCTGTGAGCTATTGCAACAGATTTTGGACCCAGGAGAGTAGTCAGATTGGTGTTGTAATCAGTAGAAAGGGGTATGTGAGTGGTGGTGACATGATCTCATGGGAATTGATTTTGTTCTGTGGGTGATGAGAATGACGGCAGCAGTTTCCTCTTGTGGAGTTAGTGGGCGTCAGATAGAGCAGTCCTCACCCCACCCTTGCCCCTTTTACACCTGTCGGTTGGTATGCCATCGATTCTGGGGGCTTATTTTTCACCAGTGCTTTCAGTGCATCTTGAACTTCTTTCATTACAATTAGTTCTTGTTCATATGGTACTTCCTGAAATTTTTCAATGTCAGCCAATTTTCCTCCCCTGGTATAGTAACTCTGAGTTTTCCATTTATCTTCTTTTGATGCTTCTTGGATTATTCAAGATTTTGTTCATAGCATCTCAAAGCTTGAATTTTTCCATTCTTTCAACTCGATAGTGATTTCTTTGTCTTTTTATTCTCCAACTCCAGATTTTTGTACATTCCATTATACTACTTTGCTTTGTTGTCTCTAGCTGCTTTTTGAAATCTTCTGTTTATCTTTTACTTCAGTGTCTCCTCCTTCTCTTCCTCCTCCTCCTCCTCCTTCTAGTATAATTTTCAGAGTCTCTTCAGACATTCATTTTTGTCTTTTCTTCCTCCTCTGTCTTTCTAAAGATCTTTTGCTCTCATACATTTGATGTTATTCTATAACTCATCTGTCTTCAGTCACTCGTATTCAATGCTTCAAGCTTTTCAGTAGATGATTTCACCTAAGATTCAGGTGGGATATTTTGGTCATGGTCATAATTTGGTTCTTGTGGACTTGCTTTAATTTTATGCTTTAATGACATGGATAGAGCAAAATTTTCAGCCAACGAATAACTTTCATTTGCAGGTGTAGTTCTACTCAGAAAGCAGAGAAATAGCTGCCAAAAAGAATTGAAACATGGGATGTATAAGGTAGGAAAGTTCGAAGCAGTAAAGAAAGAGTGAATATTGATATCATCAACATTAGTGAATTAAAGATATTGACTATTTTAGAGTTTCTCTTTCAGAATGGCTTTCTTAGCCATTGCTTGGCTTTGCCATTTGGATGGACAGGAATATGTGAATAGAGCCTGATAACCAAGCCACAAGAGGATTAGCCAGGCTCCCCATTGAATTGAGCAACCCAGCAACAGAAGGGGAATCTTCTTTCCTGCGAGCAGAGAAGCAGCAGTAAAGGAGTGCTACTCATGCATCAGGACTAGAGCCAAAGTAGCTGACACAGACAACTGGAGAGCCACTATGAGCTGGAGCTGACTGCTGCCCCCCTGTCAAAAGAACCAGAGCTCAACTAAGCACCTTTATCCAAGTGTGTTGAACCAATGAGGGCAGGGAAGAACTAATAGTGGCAAGACTAAGAACTCTTTAACGCTGGCCTAAAGCCACAAAGCTCAAAGCTGAGGTGCTTGTGAGCACATTTCAGAAGCTATTCTGATTGTATTCTGCTACTAACCTTGTTTATAGCCTTTTCACTTCCCCAATATGCCTGTGTGGTCTGTGAGCTATCAGCTGGGATTTTGGACCAAGTAAAGCATTAAGATTGGTGTTGAGATGAGTAGGGAGAGGTACAGGGGTGTGGGGGATATGACTGACCTCCTGGGAAATAGTTTCGTGTTGTTGATGGGAATAGTTTCCTTTTGTGGACTTGTTAATGGTCAGACACGGCTTTTTCCACAAGGCCTTTGCTCTTTGCACAGCCATTATGAATACCATTATGAATATGATGATCTACTACGCTAAGAATGACAAATGGAAGAGGGTTGATATCACGTTCATTTTACAAAAAGAACATTTCAAGATTTATGCTAAATTACAATTCTGTAAGTTATAGGATGCTATTCATACAGATAAAAAGACTTGTTCATACAACTACTATTCAAATATGCTCACCAACCAATAAAGGCAAAGATAAAGAAGTTGAGGATTTCTACCAACTTCTTCACTCTGAAATTGATTAAATATGCAATATATATATATATATCTCATTAGTAATTGGTGACGAGAAAGCATAAATAGGAAAACAAAGACAGAAGACTGGTAGTTGGAAAATATGGCCTTGGTGACAGAAATGAGGCCAGAGAATTGATAAAATTTTATACAATCAATGATATGATCATTGCAAATACTCCTTTTGAAAAAACACACAAACACAACTATACAGACATACACTTGGTCTGGTGGAATATATAGGTATCAAATTATGGAAAGAGACAGTAGAAAACCTCAGTGCTGCTGCTGTTGTTATGTGCCGTTGAGTTGCCTGTGACTCATAGCAACCCTAGGTACAACAGCTCTGAATCCTGTCCTATCTTGAGCCAGTCTCACTAACTCTGATACACCTAAACCCATTACCCCATTTACTGTGTCAATCCATCTCATTTGGGGTCTTTTTCTCCTATACTGTCCCTCCACCCTTCCAATCATGATGTCCTTCTCCAAGGCCTGGTTCCTCCTGGTCATGCGTCTAAAATATGTGAGACAGAGCTTCAAATTCCTTGTCTCTAAAGAGAAACCTGGTTTCACCTTCTCTAAGACAATTCTATTTGTTCTCCTGGTGGTCCATGGTAAGTTCAAAACTCTCTTCTCCAGCACTACAACTTGAAGGCACCAATTCTTCTTCTGTCATCCTTAGTCATTGTCCAGCTCTCTGATGCATAGCAAGTAATTGCAAAGACCATGGCCTGGATCAGGCACACCTTAGTCTCTAGACTGACATCATTGCTCTTTAACACTTCAGAGAGGTCCCTGACAGCATATCTGCCTAATGTAATTAATCTTTTGAGTTCCTGATTGCTGGTGCCAAGAGTGTTGATTGTGGAGCTGAGCAAGCTTAAATTGTTAACAACCTCAATCTCTTCACCATTCATCATGGTGCTGTCAATTGGCCCAGTGGAAAACTCACTATCAACAGTCAAAACAAGTCCTAGGGGATAACTGCGGAATAGGTCATCAACTTGTCATATACAAATTCAAAAGAAAACAGAAGAAAATCTGGAAAGTCCAATGGAGAGAAAAAAACATAATGCTGAGTTTATGTCATCTAAATTTAAAATCCATCTCAAGAATAGATGTGATGCATTGAACACTATGACTGAAGATCAAATGAGTTGGGGGATGACATCAAATAAATATCATTCATGAAGAACGCAAAAGGGAAGGAAGAAAAGATCAAAATGGTCTTTTGTCCCAAGACATTCTGAAATTTGCTCTTCAAAGTGGAGGATCTCAAGTTAAAGGAAAAAATTATGGAGAGAGTGAAACAGAGGATTTCAAAGGCCAGCTCAAAAATACAAAGCAAAGTATTAATAATTATATGTACAAGGGACTGGAGTTAGAAAATCAATAGGAAAAATCATGATAAGCATTTTACACGATGAAACAACTGAAGGAAAAAAAATCAAGTTTAGAGTTGCAGATTCTAGGGGAAAAATCTTGAAAGATACAGGAAGCATAAAAAAAAAGATGGAAGGTATACATTGAGTCGCCATGTATTAAAAAACAACACAAAAGAATTTTTGTCACTGAAAAAATTTAAGGAAATATTATATGATCAAGAACCAATGGTACGTAAGGAAGAATTTCAAGCTACACTGAATGCATGGGCAAAAAAACCCATGTTCAGTGTTAGATAGACCTACTTACCTATGCCAAGAAATTTGGAAGACAGCTCCCATTAAAAAAAAAAGGTTATCTGACAGAATGCAGAACAAGGCGTCAATTTGTGTTACATTTTAAAAAAATCGTGGTTAGGATAAATGTCAGTTCAATTATTATATAGCTTGGCTAAAATAGTAAGCTTTTCTTAGACTCAGGATTCCAAAGTAAAATGAAAATAATATACCAATTATGACTCTTTACGATTCAACTGATGAATAAAAATATAGTTCCAAACATTCTTTTTTTTTTTTTAAAAAAAGGATGGAATTTATTATCTCACTTAATTGAAACGTCCAATGACAAAGAAAACTCTGGGTGCATAGATTGCCAGGCCCTTACTTCCTGTTGTACAACGGCGAATTTAAACCATAGCCATTTTTAATCCTTGCCTGTGTTGTGTGCTCTGAGTTGGAATGATTCATATTGACCCTCTGTCAGGTTGTCAGAGGCAGTAAACAGCAGAGAAATAGTTTGTTCAGATTTCTCGCACAGAGCAGCATCTGGTGGATTCAAACCACATGTCTTTGGGTGGCAGCACCACTGAAACCTGTTCAGTGTCATGGCAACATGCAAGACCCTACTTACAGGCAGAGGGTGTCTGCAAATGAGGTGCATTGATCAAGAACAGATACTCAAAGCACACTCAATTTAAAAAGAATTGTGATCATTATAATTATCATCACTTAGAGATGTTTCAGGTTTTGAAGCTCAAGTGACCTTGAAGCTTAGACTGTTAGTGAAGAAGGGACACAGGATAGTCCAGTACAGTCTTGCATTTTATGGCTTTGAAGCTGTTACTTGAAGATGTGAAGGGAAGTTCCTGAAAGCATCCAACTACAATCCCAATTTCGGAACCAATCCTTTCTTTACTCCTTTCAGTCCCATGCTTTCCCATGTTGTTAAGTGCCGTTGAGTCGTAGGGGACTTATAGCGACCCTATGAATGAAAGTCCTTGACACTTGTGTGACCTTCATGCTTTCTCCAGGTTCATAGGGTTTCCGGAGGCAAGCTATTTATGGAAGTGGATGCCCCTCCTGCTTCCAAGCTTGTTTAATCGGGGAGGGCCACCAAACACTGTCTGCCATGGGTGACCATTATCACGTTTGACACATCAATGTCACAGTGTTCAGCTTCACAGAAACCACAAGTTACCTCTGTATAGCAAGTGGACACACTAGGGTTATACGACCTAGAAGAATGTTTGATCAAAAACAATTAAAAACAGGCCTGAGGGCCGCGTATTAGAGTTACCCACCTTTGCCTTGGTAGCATCTTTCAGTCCACTAGGCCAACTGATTTCTCTCTACGTTGTTAAGTGCTGTAGAGTCGTAGGCGACTCATAGCAACCCTATGAATGAAAGTCCTCAACACTTGCATGACTTTCATCATTTCTCTGGTTCATAGGTTTTCCCATAGTAACTAAAAAAAAAAATTTATTTTCTGCAAAAGCTTTCCTAATATTATGTTTTAATTTTCCTTCCCTCAGATCATACACACAAGATGTGTGCCACTTTTGAAGGTTTCTGGCTAAATTAATTAAAACACATTTAGAAACCTTTTCTGACTCTCAGTTCCAAAGTTTCACATTAAGGACAAGAAATTACATAGGGAATTTGGTCCCTTGATCACAAGACATGACTTAATTTGTTTTAAATAGTTCAAGCGTCTCCATCTTGCAAAACAGTTTTTGGCCTTCAAGTTAGTGAGTGAGTAGATTTTTGAAACTAAAGAGTAAGATTCAAAATTGCTGCTTAACTGCTTAAGGTGGATTAAAAACAATTAATTAAAAAAATTCCACCCTGCCTTCTAAATAATATATTCAAATACTGGCTATGGAACTAATTTCTGGAGTCCTTCCCTTTTAAATGTATCTTTACCATCACAGATCGTTCATTTTTTAAAAGATCACTAGGTCTGTGTAATACTGGTGTGTGAAAATATGGTTTGTACTGTTAGTTGGCAATACCAATCCTAAAATCAGTATCATTAGGAGGGAAGTCCTGTATCATGGAAACATTTTTTTTTTTTTATCAGTAACTTGGCCAATAGTCTTGAGAAATCACTCAAACTCTCTCATTTGCTTCACCTGTAAACTGAAGGGTTTGGGTTGATAATCTCCAAATTTCCTTTCAGCTTTTCTCAATGAAGCTTGATGATTTACCAGAGATGAAGCGGTTTATCCCAGTGGGAGCCTTCAATGCAGATGAGGGAGCTAGGTTGAATTGTGTTGTTCTGAAGAGAGCTCCAGGCCAAATCGGCCCAGTGTCTTCAGCCCAGAATGTGTCTCTGAAAGACAAGCTGTTTCAATGAGGGGGGAGCTCTTTCTTGAGTCTAAGGAGAAGAGGCTTCCCATTCAGTTCCTCATTCTAAGCCTGAAGGTAGGTAACAACATGTTGAGAGGACTGCCCAGGTTGGCCGGGTGAAAACACAAGGCTTCAAACCACTGTATCATGTAGAATGAGTCATTTCCTCTTTCTTAGTCTCTCAGTTTCTGCTTCTGTAAGATGAGAGAACTGGACATAAAAGGTCCTAAAATCCCTTTCAACATTCACATTCTAGATTCCATGCAATCTTGATCCCAACAAGTTGGGGGAAAGAGACTTCTGTGATGTGACTTTGAGCTATTAGCAGTTGCTCTTCCAGGCTCTTTATCAGGTTATTATTTGGTCTTTGCCAGATTTCTTTCACTGGAACTGAATGTTAGAGTAGAATTTCTACCTGTTTAGGATTCATAGCATCATTTCATTATCCGGGTATTTTGATCATCCTCATTTCCATTCTCATTGCTCTCAAGTAGATTCTGACTCATAGGGACTTGCTATTGGATTTCTGAGGCTGTAAATCGTAATGGGAGACTGGCCATCTTTCTCCCTTGAAGCCATTGGTGAGTATGAAACATGTTCACCTTTAATTCTTGCTTATGCTGTGTTTTTTTGTGCTGTCGAATTTGTACTGACAAGTAGCTGACCCTCCAATGGATTTTAAGAGGCTGAAAATTGCCTGGGAGGTGATTGCTCACCTTTCTCCTGGGCAACTGGTGAATTTAAACCACTTGTCTTTGTGTTGACAACGTAACTCCTTATCTGCTAGGTCACCAGAGCTCTTTTTGTTTGGGAAGGTGTTGGAGGAAGGAGGAAATAATTTATTATCAACAGTCTCTCTCATGGGCAAGGGAAAAGAGAGAGTACAGGAAATTGTGAGTAAATACCAAGGAGTCTGAGTTAATAACAGCTCTGGTTTTGTCTACAATAGTGTGTTGTATTAGCCACAACTCAGGTGGTTTGGATCTACCAGTGTTCTGTGAGATCCTGTTAAGTTTTTCAGCCTCAGAAATCCAATAGAGGGTCACTGTGAGACAGAAGCAACTCTGATGTCCGTGAGTTTGGCTGGTATAATCTATTGAGAACTTCTGTTAAATGTTTTATATATTTTATCTCACATCTAATTGTTTCAACAGCTATGTCAAGTGTAAAGTATTATCCATTTAAAAAAAAAAAGCAAAATCAATCATAAAAATGCAAGACATCTGGATAATAGAGCCAAGAAGTGTCTATTGATTGCAACAATTACCTTCTTAACCCTGTCTTTAGACTGATCCTTGGGAAAGATGAAAAAAGCTTGGCCAGATGTCCTTGTTTTATTTTTCCTTTGTTCTTTTGAGCTTCAGCCACTTAAAATTGTTTCCTTCACCCAAAAGCAGGCCTTCACCCCTGGCTTCATCCCTTCTCTCCTCTGATGATGATTATTTTTACTTTATTTTATTACTTTTTTTTGTGTGTACCATCAAATTGGATCTGACTGGCACAGTAGGAGATTACCCCTCCTTCTCCTGCAGAGCATCTGGTGGATTTGAACCGTGTACCTCTGGGATTGCAGTGCAGCTTCTTGCCACTGGGCCACCAGAGCTCCTTTGATGATGATTCTTGAAATGACTTGGTTAAATGAGAACTCTCTGCCGTTGTGTCAGCTCTGACTCATTACCCTCTTTCAGTTTCCAAGGTTGTAAATTTGTGGAGGAAGATTCCCTATCTTCTGCCGAGCAGCTGGTGGATTTGAACTGCCAACTTTTCAGAAATCACCCCTAAAGCCACCAGAGCTCCTTTGATTTGTTGTAATTGCTTTAAATTCCTCACATGAGCATTTTGCGTGATTTTAAAAATACACATAATGTAGCCTTTCATTATAACCTTCTATACATAAGGCTTTGGATATGATGTGTATAGATATATACATAAGGCTTATAGATATGATGTGCAAGACATTTGGAATTTTAGCTGAGAGCTGGAAAATTCATGTCCAAGTAACACAGAACAAAAGATGTCTGCTGCGGAACATACTGATTTTAGTGAGGGGAGATCGAAACTGTCAACAGCTTCATCTTGCTTGAATCCATAATTAGCAGCAGTTAGGAAATAAGGAGACGTATTGCACTGGGAAAATCTGTAGTTAGGGGCCTCACCAATTATTGAGAAGTAATGATATCAGTTTGAGGACTAAAGTGCATTTGATTCAGGCCATGGTCTTTCTGATTACTTGCTATACATTGAGAGCTGGATAATGAATAAGGATTACAGGAGAAGAATGGATGTCTTTGAGCCATGGTGTTGGAGAAGAGTGCTGAATGTCCCATGGACAGCCAAGAGAACAAACAGATATGTCTTGGAGAGGTTGCAGCCAGTGTGTCCTTTGGAGGCAAATATGGTGAGGCTTCACCTCACACACTTTGGACATGTTGCTAGGAGTAGCTATTCCTTGGAGAGGGACATGGTGCTGGAAAGAGTGGAGGGTCGACGGAGGAGAGGAAGACCCTCAACCAGGTGAATTGAGAGGGTAACTGCTGCAATGGGCTCTTATGTGTCAGGAAGGGTGAGGATGGCACAGGATAGAACAGGGTTCAGATCTTTCGTTCATTGGGTGCTATGAGTCCTACTTGACTAACAACAACAAAAACAGCAAAACCCCCTAGTTTATGGAAAATAATTTATGAAGTAGACAACACACCTCAATTTCAAAATTATTGCATATATGACTGTGATTCAAAGTAAAGTGCCTATTTTGATCTACAAAATGTTCCACAGTTTTATAGTTTAGATGAGAAGTGGTCTTAGTTTGATTTGATATCAAAATAGGCTGAAGGGAAAACATATGTAGGTTCATTCAAACATTCTACCTTTTTCTTAGCAATAAATTTATTACCAATCAATATTACATATAGTATGTTTATATCTATCTATCTATCATCTATCTATCTATCTATCTATCTATCTATCTATCTATCTATCTATCTCACAAACTATGAGATTAACACTTAGGTACTATAGGGTTAAAAAAGTACAGACTTAAACTCTGCTGCTAAAGACAAATAGACTACTTAAAATCATAATGACCAGTAAAGTCTGTATAGAAATAAAGTGTGATTAATTGCATGATTCTAACTGTAGACAATTTCTTAATTTTTATGCAATTGAATTGATACTTATTAAGCATTGACTATGTGCCTTACACAGGGTCACTTATGAGTTGCAGATGTCTCGATGGCACATAACAGCAACAACGACAACAACAACAACAACAACAACAACAACAGCAACATATGCCTAGTATGAGGTTACAGAGATAAATAAGCTTAGCAAGGAAGATGTAAGTAATTATAATAAAATATGCTAAATACTGCAGCAAAAAGATAAAAAGTGTGGATAAAAGTTAGAAAGCCAAAGTGTGTATACTAAGTACACTTTTCTAAACTCTTCTTTCCTATTTCATCTTTCCTACTTTAGACACGTATGAAGTATGAAAGCTTTGTCTTTCATATGTTAGACATGTAATGGGAGATGGTATTCCTTGGAAAAGGATATTATGCCTAGAAAAATAGGGGACAGAAAAACCCCCAATGAGATGGATTGACATGGTGACTTTAACAATGGGCTCTAGAGTGTCAGTGATGATGAGGATGAGACAGGAGAGGGCAGGGTTCAGGTCGGCTGTTTGTAGGGTCTCTGTGAGTTGTATTTGACTCCACAGCACCTAACAGCAATAACAGCAAAACTCTACCCATTGTCACATTCATTCTAACTCATAATGACCTTCCTTCACTTTTCCGAGACCATAAACCTTTATGAGTGGAGACTGTTCATCTTTCTCTGGTGGTGTGTCAGTGGATTGGAACTGTTGACAATCCAGTTAGCAGCCCGACACTTAGAACACTACACTGAATCACATACAGAGAATGCTCTTTTAAAGAATAGTACATTCTTCAAGGTACAAAGTTCAGAATGGCTACAGTAGAGATAGGTTCCATGGAGAGTGATGGCAAATGACGCTGGAAAGATTGACAAGGTCTAGTTTTTGGTGGGCCATTTATGCCACGACAAAGACATTGGACTTGCAGGCAATGGAAAACCACAGAAGGATTTTAAGTCCATATATGAGTATATCAGATTTACATTTTAGAATTATAATATAAATATAATATTATTGGAAAACACTGATGGCCTAGTGGTAAGAAGCTGCACTGCAATCCTGAAGGCATGAGGTTCGAATCCACTAGCTGTCTACTAGAGAAGGATGAACAATCTCTGTAAAATTTACTGTCTCTGCAAATCTGCTGGAGGGTCAGCTATGGTTGGTTCTGACTTGAAGGCACAAAACAACAACATTCATTGAGAGTTTACTATGAGCTGAACACTGTGCGCTTTGTTGCATTTAAAAGACATTTTACTTAACCCAGTTTTCAGAGGTGAGAATGGAGATAAAGGAATTGGGGTTGAAATAACCATGAAAAGCTTCCTGTATGATGGATAAAGGTAAAGAGCTCCTTGAATAGGACTGGGATTCAGTCTTGTTTATTGGCAGGTAGGATTGATTCTCTCATCTCAACACAGAAAGTGCTTGCCAATAACTAGCAAACTATAAAATAGACGCTATGAATCCAATATGTTATATTTAAATAATTATTTAGCAGTGAGCTATATACCTTGAACAGCCTCCAGATAGCCATTTCACTTCTCAGGCATCGACATTTCTGCAACACATTGGTAAGAGTTCATTAAGCTGTGGATTAGTTAAAACCATAGACCCTGAGAGAACTTAACTTACATAGTTTAAATAAAGTAAATATCAAAGAGGCTCATTGGAAAGGGAAAAATATGAATGAGAATAGAACACCTAAGGGAGAAATGGAGGAAACAAGGGACTCAGAAACAAAGGATCACTTGAGAATTTCTAAGACAAGCACGACGAGAAGGCATTGAAAATGGAAGAAATGTTAACAATCAAAATAGTAGTTATAGGTGCTCCAAATGGTAATTATGATCTTTTTTTCATCATAGTGCACTTGAAATAGCAAATGAATTAAAATGATCTGACTCTAGCCCTGGGCCAAATCAGACCTTATTAGGAGACTTGGATAATTCACAACTTCTATGAGCTTCATTTTATTTATTGATTTTTTAGATACTGTGGAGCTCATGCAAGGTTGAGTTTTTGCAAGGTTGTATGAATAGTGTCTTATATAAAGAAGAGTTTTAGGCACCACATGAATTTACTGCATGACCAAATACATATATACAAGGGTACACCAAAAGAGAATATGTGTGAAGAAGGTGTATAAACCACTAAGTGTTAAACAAACGTGTGAGACTGAGGTAATGATAATTGCATTTGTTTTGTCAAAGGGCTCTGCTTTGAGATTCGTCTTCCCCAGATGGAGCCAATGGCTGGTGCAAATAACGTGACTGAGTTAATTCTCACGGGCCTTTTCCAGGATCCAGAGGTTCAGAGAGTGTGCTTCGTGGTGTTTCTTCCTGTGTACCTGGCCACGGTGGTGGGCAACGGCCTCATCATGGTGACGGTCAGTGCCAGCAAGAGCCTGCGGTCCCCCATGTACTTCTTCCTTAGCTACCTGTCCCTGGTGGAGATCAGTTACTCTTCCACCGTGGTCCCTAAATTTATCGCCGACTTACTCACCAAGATAAAAACCATCTCCTTGGAAGGCTGCCTGGCTCAGATCTTCTTCTTCCACTTCCTTGGGGTCACTGAGATCTTTTTGCTTGTGGTGATGGCTTACGACCGCTATGTGGCCATCTGCAAACCTCTCCATTACATGACCATCATGAGCCGTCGACTGTGTCACGCACTAGTGGCTAGTTCCTGGCTGGGAGGTTTTTTACACTCCATAATTCAGATTCTTATCACCATTCAGTTGCCTTTCTGTGGCCCCAATGTAATTGACCACTACTTTTGTGACCTCCAGCCATTATTCAAGCTTGCTTGTACTGATACTTTCGTGGAGGGGGTGAGCGTGCTGGCCATCAGTGGCTTAATCACCTTATGCTCCTTCCTCATCTTGGTGTCCTCCTATATCGTCATCCTGGTGCACCTAAGGAACCATTCTGCAGAAGGAAGGCGCAAAGCCCTTTCTACCTGTGCCTCTCATATCACAGTGGTCCTCTTGTTCTTCGGACCTGCCATCTTCCTCTACATGAGACCCTCTTCCACCTTCACTGCAGATAAACTGGTGGCTGTGTTCTACACAGTTGTCACTCCCATGCTGAACCCCGTTATCTACACCCTCAGAAATAAAGAGGTGAAAGTGGCCATGAGGAGGTTGTGGGGCAATAAGAAGAACTCAGGGGTGGATTGAAAGGATAAAGGTATAAATATGTTGTACCAGTCTATGCATTTGAAATGAATTTGGATTTTAGTAGGACATTCGAAATGGGGTTGGATAAATAAAGACTTAGTGATAATACAGCTGTGATTTCCCTCAGTAACTAAAGACTCTGCCTCTTGGTGTGAAAGACAGAGGTCAGAGGTCAGATTGCCTTTTTGAATCTTAGAAAACTTGAAGAATTCCATGACAGCTACCTATATCATGGACCTGGAAAATATGATATGAAAATGTAATCATATACAAAGGATATAATTTTTACAAATTATTTTATAGGTTTTTTCTCCTGTAACCATGGTCATATGAGATACTTTATAATGGTATTTATGTTTAATTGTAATTATTTTCTGTTTGTTTTTCTCTTATTAGACAAAAAATACTTAGTTATAACAGTCCTTTCTTCTTTGCACATAGTTGGTGCTTTAGAAATGCTTGTTGAATAAACAATCCTCTAGAATCTGAGTGGCAATCTCTTTTATTTAAAATCTTACCGATTTTTTTTGGAGAAAGACCTTTCATGGTGGAGTGAACATCTCTTTGGTTACAATCTTGCAAGCTCAGCCTTTGCATTTTATGAAGTTGTTCTGATTTTCTCTCAGCCACACATGATGTCCAAATAGTTTCTCTGAATAACCGTGTTCTCACAAATAATAAGATTAACAATAGTGTGACCCTCAGAAGACTGTTTTCGCTATTATATATAAAACTTTTAGCAACAACTTGATTAATTTGTTACACACTCAAGAAATAGAAAGAGGTTTCATTTTATAAGAAACACAGGCTTCACTCTCTTTGGCATGTACTGTAACCTCATGGCCCCCAAAGCTACTCTACACCAGACGTGTTTAGTAGAACTTAAAGAAATGATGATATTTTATATCTGTGCCTTCAATATGATAGTGACTGCTGAACACGTAAAATGTAGGTAGTTTGACCAAAGAATTAAATTTTAAATCTTCCTTAATTTCAATGAATTTAAATTTAATAGTCACATATGGCTGGTGGATGTTGTATTGGACATGAGCAGGTTTTTTTTTTTTTTCTTTAATTTTTTTTTTTGAGTGTGCCATCAAATCGATCTGACTGGTATAGGAGGAGATTGTCTCTCCTTCTCCAGCAGAGCATCTGGTGGATTCGAACTGTGTACCTCTGGGATTGCAGTGCAGCTTCTTGCCACTAGGCCACCAGAGCTCCCTCAACTTTTTTAAAATTAGAGATTTAAAAAAAAAATGACTTGCCAATGAGTAATTATGATTGAAGTCAGAAACTTCTCCAATTATTGAGGAGTGAAGAGGTCAGTTTGAGGAATAAGGTGCACCTGATTCAGGCCATGATCTTTTCAGTCACTTGCTATGCATCTGAGAGCTGGACAATGAAAAAAGATGACAGATGAGCTGATGCCTTTGAACTATAATGATGTAGATGAGTACTGAATATCCCACGGACTGCCAAAAGAACAGACAGACATGTTTTAGAGAAGGTGCAGCCAGAATGCTCCTTGGAGGCAGAGATGATAAAGCCTCATTTCAAATACTTTAGACACATTGCTAGGAGAAGCTATTCCTTGGAGATGGACATCATGCTTAGAAAGGTAAAGGGATGATGGAGAGGAAGACCTTCCACCAGGAGAACTGACACAGTGAATGCAGCAATGGGGTGTGTCAGAAGTTGTGAGGATGGCACAGGACAGGACAGGGTTCGAGTCTATTGTTTGGAGGGTCACTATGAGTCATACTTACGTTGACTGCACTTAAGAACAATAATAACAGTGATGCGGTGGATTAAGCATTGCACCACTAACCAAACTGTTGCTGGCTTGAACCCATCATCCATCCCTCAGGAAAAAGATGAGGCCGTCTGCTCCCATGAACCTTTATGGTCTATGACTCCTTGGTGAAGTTCTACTCTGTCCTATTTTGTCTCTAAGAATTTTAATTTACTTGATAACAGTGAGTTTATTCATTTTTAATTTTAGTGTTCAAGTCTGGCAAAAGTTTTTGTATCTTACCTCCACCTTTCTTGTTAGGAGCCATTGAATACGACTTATAGAAACCTGATTAACAGCAAATCTGAACCCCATCCTACCATGTGCCATCCCCACAATCTCTGACACATTCAAGCCTTTTGCTGCAGTCACTGTGTCAATCCACCTGGTTGAGGGTCTTCCTTTCTTTCGCTGTTCCTGCACCTTTCCAAGCATGATGTCCCTTTCCAAGGAATAGGCTTTCTTAGCAACATGATTAAATTATGGGAGATGAAGCTTTATCATCTCTGCCTCCAAGAAGCACTGTAGTTGCACCTTCTCCATGATAAATTTGTTTATTCTTTTGGCAGTCCATGGTATATTCAATATTATTCTCCAGCACCACAGTTCAAGGGCGTCAATTTATTGTTTGTCATCCCTATTCACTGACCAGCTCTCAGTAGCATAGCAAGTGATTGAAAAGACCATGGCCTGAATCAGGTGGACCTTAGTAATCAAACTAACATCATTGCTTTTCAATAATTTGGAGAGATCCTTGACTGCAGACTTTGCCAGCATAATACGTCTCCTAATCTCCTGCTTGCTAGTACCAAGTATGTTGATTGTGGATCTAACTAAGATGAAGTTGTTGG
>NW_006399939.1:83771-86455 GCF_000299155.1 Elephantulus edwardii | reverse complement strand
TTTTTCTTAATGTTAGCTTTAGTTTGTTAAGATCCTGATAGTAAAATGCCTTTGTACAGTCAATAAAGCACAGATAGACATTCGTCTAGTTTCTTTGCTTTCAGTCAGGCTCCATGTGACATTAGTAACGATATCCCAGTTGATCAAGCAGTTGAATCCCAAACTTTCCTATTTAGTTTTTTATTTTGGGAAAGGCTGTTGTACTTTGTCAAAGGTCTTTTCTGCATCAATTGATAAAATTATGTGGTTCTTGTTCTTTGCTTTGTTGATGTGGCAAATTACATTAATTGATTTTCTTATATTGAATCATTCTTGCATGCCTGTTATGAAGCACACATGGTCATGGTGAATTATTTTTTTAAATGTACTATTGAATTCCATTGGCCAGGATTTTACTGAGGATTTTTTTCTCTATGTTCATGAGAAAGAGATATTGGCCTATAATTTTTTATTTTTGTGGAGTCTTTACCTGACTTTAGAATCAGGAATATGGTTGTCTCATAGAATGAGTCTGGGAGTATTTAATCTTTTTCTATTTTTAAAAATACTTTATGTAGAACTGGTGATAGCTCTTCTGTGAGTGTTTGATAAAATTCACTATTAAAGCAATCTGGTCCAGGGATTTCTTTTTTAGTTAGAAGTTATTTTATGACCTGTTCAGTTTCTTCTTTTGTATTGGGTCTGGTCAGATGTTCTACTGGAACCGTATGCTTTTGTGATTGCAACATAACTTCGTACACCACTAGGTCACCAGAACTCGTGGAGAGTCAGCTATGAATCAGTTCCAACTTGATGGTACACAATTAAAACAATACAGATGAGGTAATCATGAGTTGAATGGAATGGATAGCAGCTGAAATACAACAATAACAAGGCCCTTTCATGCTCAGTGATTGTTTTTGTTTGCATGTTTGGGTGAAGTGTCTGTTTATAACCTTTGTTTATTTTCCACATATATTTCTTATAGATTTATAAGATCTCTATTTTTATTGTTGGAAGCAGGAGTGGCATCCACTTCCTAAACAACATGCCTCCTGAAACTCTGTGAACTTTGATAAATGGTGATTGTTATAGAAGGGCTTCAGGCGTTTTGTTCATAGGGTCGCTATGAGTCATCTCATGGCAATTACCAACACCAACAACAGTTTCTATTGATGTTAATCCTTTGTCACATATGCTTCAAGCCCTTTTCTCATGGTGCTATTTGTCTAACACTTTCATTTGCTCTTTGTTCCTGCATTTGCACATTCATGGCTTGTTTTCTAATCTATTTCTGTTCTTTGCTGCTCTGAATGTATTTTCCGTTACTTAAAATCACTACAGTTCTTGGATTTTTTTTTGCATAAAATCAGAGAAAATATGAAAAGCAAAGGAAATAAAAATAGGAGTAGAAAAAAATGATTATACTTTTCTCCCATATTTCTTGTGAACCATGTGGTGAGAAAAATTCCCCACTCAGAATTCTGGTGAGTTAGTTGTAAGGACTTGTGCTGCCAAGCCATAGGTCCATGGTTTGAATCCACCAGCTGCTCTGTGGGACAAAGATAGTTAATCTCTTCCTATGCAATTTACATAGAATTTGCCTGAGAAAACCCACTGGAGGGTAGACTGTGGCTTGGTCTTGACTCAATTTTACAAAAGAATAGCATAGGATATTGGCTTGAATTACATGATCTTGTTAGATTGAGATGTGGATTGGATCTTTAATTTTTTTTTACATATGTAATCATTTAGATATATAATAGGTTCTCAGTAAGTATTTGTAGCAATGAGTCAACAAAACAACCCTCATTCTTGTTATGCCATACTTTGCTGCTAGTTATAAACCCTGAAACAGAACAAGCAGAGTGATCAACAATAAGAATTGTCTCCAAATCCAAATTCTTTTAGCTCATTATTTGGTGGAATAGACTTAAGATTATATTTTGGTTTTTGTGGACTTGTTTTAATTTTCTTAGACTTCAATTTGAATTTACACATGATCTGTTTTTGGGATTTTTTTTTATGATCTGATCCATAGTTCTCTGAAAACCCTATGAATAGGAGATGAGCATGAATACTTGTAGTATTAGAGGTAAAGTCTACATTGGAAGTGAAACAAAATGAAGAGAAATAGTTGCAAACATCCTTTAATGGTTGGAATGTAGAACATATGAAACAAGAAGGTTGGAAAACCGGAAGTTGTGAAAAATAAAATAGAATGCATGAACATCAACATTCTAGGCATTAGTGTGATTAGATGAGCTGGCTTTGGCCACTTTTTTTGGTTGTTGTTGTGATTTTAATGAAAGTTTATAGAAAGGTTGGTCATCATTCATTCATTCATGCTTGCACATTTTCCTCCTTCCTTCCTCTTCCCCTGGTCCACTTTGTAATGGACCTCTTGTTCCAGACTGTTGTCATACACACCATACCTAATACTATATTCCTTTCCAACAGTTCTTCTCCTCATCTACTCCAATGCAATGTTCATTATCTATCCTTTCTTTTCCTTTTCTCCACCCAACTCCCCATGTCATTCTTATTTTATAACAGCGGTGCCATGCAGTGTTTGTCTATTTGTGACTGAGAAATCACTCAGACTCACCTGTGTTGTGTAATGTTTTATGAGTTTATTGTTGAATCAGATAATCACATAGTATACTATGTCAAGAATGAAAAACAGAAGAATTGTTTTACATTCA
>NW_006399939.1:65774-83671 GCF_000299155.1 Elephantulus edwardii | reverse complement strand
CACTGCCTCTGACACACCCATTCCGATTACCCCAGTCACTGAATCAATCCACCTCATAGAGGGTCTTCCCCTCCTATACCGGTTACATTCATAGTTAAAAATAATTTCAGGTTCTCTCCTGAAGTATAATACTGTGAGTGAAAGAATATGCATATAAGAAAGACCTGTTATTATAACTATTGTTCAAATATACATACCATCAGCTAAAGCCAAAGAGAAGTAATTTGAAGAACTTTACCAAATTTTGCAGTCTGATATTGATCAAACATGCAATCAAGACATGTTAATGATAATTGAATGCAAAAAATGGGAAACAATGAAGAAAGAATGGTAGTTGGGAAGTACACACCTGGTTACAAGGCTAGAAATAGAATGATAAAATTTTGTATTTTTAATGACTTACTTGTCTCAAATACCTTTTATAAAAATACAGAAGTGATGATTTTACACATGGACCTCATCAGATGGACTACATTGGAATCAGACTATGAGAGGAATTGTTGGAGAAACTCAGTATCAGCAGTTGAAACCAAGCCAAGGTGCTGACTGTGGAACAAACCATCATATTCTTATTGTCTCATTATGGTGTGAAAAAACTTTCCAGAAATCTTGCTCAGCTAATTAAGGCAGATTTGGAACTTTCTCTGTGTTATAGCTTATTTAGCAAAGTTTCACCCTAGAGAAACAAACTCCAAGGGGAAGTTGGTCCCATGATTACAGCATTTGTCTTCCTTTATTTAAAAGAAATGTAGATCTTGGCATTTAGTCATAACTGGTTGACTTTTAGTGGGTGGGTATGTTCTTGATACCAAAAAAGGAATCATATAATTTGAGCTTCGTCCTGTGACTTTTGTTTATTTGTTGGATATTATAAATCCAAATATCAAATAAATATAGCTCACCTTATATTCCTATTTTTGGTGATTTATCTTAAATATTATTTATTTTGTTTCCTGAAAATTCCCAGGATTGTTGTGAATTTATCTGTGGGGAAAAAAATCTAATCCTTGCATCATACTAGTAACCACTGACACATCAGAAGACAGCTTAGTGTTGTAAGAAATACTACTTTCTACAGTTAGCAACCTGTCAAAATACTGATATGTACATTTAGAAAACCAGTTTTTCTCTCTGTCCATATCAGCTTATCTCTATGCAGAAGGGCTTTAGAGAAAGTCTTTTCATCAGCTCTGCTAGAGTGGTTTTGTTGAACTTGACCTGGAATGTATTCATTGGGGACCATTAAAGAACAATGCAGTTTGGTAGGTAATATTAACCAATGGATCTTGCTTACTTAGGAACGAGGAGTCTCAGAGAAGAATTCACTTCAATTTTCCTAAGAATATTTATCTTCATGTTGAGTCACACAGAATTGAGTGCACTTGAAATACATCTGATCCAATTTTTTCTCCAATTTCTTCAGGACAAAATAAAACTACACTGGAGTTGATGACTTCAAGGTAGGCGTCAAGGTACAGAGATTTTTGCCCTTTGAAAAATAAATTTTTCTCTTTCAGCGTAGAGTTGTCCATTTGTCAAGTGAAGTGATGTGATCCTTAAAAATGTTCAGATTCTTTGTAACTTTGTTACTTCACATAAATCGCAGAATAAAGATCAGTCACATAAATGAATCAATATCTCTTTTATATATTTTTTCCCCCTGGTCATGACCTGTATTCTATCAATATGCTCTAGTCAAGAATCTAGCAGGTTACTTAACATAGAGTCTGCACATAACTATTATATGCTGGTCACCTTTTCTTTCTACACTTCTCAGTGAGTTGATATTGTGGAAAGACAGAAAGTATTTGTTGCTAACTAATTGGGGTAGATAAAGGCAATGGAATGAAGGAGAATCTGCAGACAAAGGAAAAAATACATTAGACAGAAAAAAGACAAAATATAATGTAGTGTTCAGAGGAAAATTATCAGCTATTCCTTCTCATAGGAACAAAACATAGAAAGACTAGACCCTGAATGATGCTCTTTTTCTCTAACATCTCATTGACATAAATGTGTTTTTTTCTTAATTTTTCTAATGGTTAAGACATTTAATTCAAATTCAAATGAAAGATTGTGGTGCTGTGGTCAAATAAAGATCAGTTGTATTTTTAAGGAAAGGCATATTTATTTACATAACTCTCCATTTACAAGTTATATCTCTAAAATGAAATAAGTTAGTGATTAAAGAAAGGGCAAGCATGAAGTCTATGATTAGTATGCTTGCATTAAATTAAAACTGAAAATTTAGTTTGTACCGTTGTGGAATCATGCTCTTTTCAGACACCTGCTATGTATCTGAGAGCTGGACAATGAATAAGGATGAAAAAGGAAAAGTTGATGCCTTTGGACTGTGGTGTTGGGAAAGAGTGCTGAAGATCCCATGGATGGCAAAATAACAACCAGATATGTTTTGGAGAACGTGCAGCCAGAGTGCTTCTTGGAGGCAAGGATGGAGAAGCTTTGTCTTGCAAACTTTGGGCATGTTGTGAGGAGAGGTTATTCCTTAGAGAAAAACATCAGGCTTGGACAGGTGAAAGGGACAGCGAAGGAGAGGAAGGTAGATTGACATAGTGACTGAAGCAATGGGCTTGAGTGTGTTGGAGATTGTTGAGGTTGCCACAGGATAGGACAGGTTTCAGATCTGTTGCTCATAGGATTGCTTTGAGTTGTACTCGACTTGATGGCATCTAACAGCAAACACCACCACCACCATCACCACTGTGGAACCTTGTTCACTATATTACCACTTTGAAGTAAATTCTCATTCATAGACACTCTCCATCTGGTTTTCAAACCAGTAAACCTTTATGGGTGGAGATTGCTGACATTACTTCCAAAGAGCAGCTGGTGAATTCTAATTGCTATTCATTTAGTCAGCACCACATTCACTTGTGTCTGCTCTCTTTTGTTATACGTAACAGGGATAATAGAACAATATTCATGTCATAGGCTTGTTGTGAGGAGGAAAGGAATTAAAACAGAAAAAAAATCTAAACAAACTCAAAGTACTTAGAAAGTTCTTAGCATATAGTAAACACACACTATTGAGAAGTTAACTATAATTATTGCCCAAAAGTGCACTTAATAATAAAATTTTCAGAACATAGCAACAGAATGACTTTAGATACCAAGATAGCATATTGCTTAGTAGAAGATACAGTCACAGACCATCTAGTTGCCAAACAATTTGTAGATTTCTGTAAAGCATGCATGATGAAGTCCTGGAGGAGCACAAAGAAGAAAATATTCTATTAGTAGTAATGAGGTTCTCCGTGCCTTCTAGAAAGAAAGAATATAAGCACAAAGAAGAGTAAAAGGACATCTTTGAGTTAGGAAATAATTTTGTAGTGTTAATTTGGAGATTAGCAATGAGTAAGATGCAAAGATAGAAACAGCCTATCTTTAGCAAGAAGAACTATTGTAAGACTATTACTGTTTATGCTGTGTGAAGTGGGAAAGAGAATCCTGAATTTTAAGCAGAGAAGTATCTTGTTTAGACTTTCATTGATAAAATACCACCAGGGTCTTTCTACAGTTCGCTGGGAGGAGATTTTGAGTGAAAGGAGGCTCTGGGTTGCGGTTGAGTAGGATGACTACAGCAGAAGGAGAATCTTCTAGAAAAGAGGTCAGTGGAAATTTAGTAAGAGGATATAATGATCCGATTCAGGCTTTAACAAGATAGCACACAGTAGGGCCCCTCTAGAGTGAAGTGAGTAGAGTCAAATGGCATTATATTAGTCTCTGTAACTTATCGTCTGAGTAACATGCATATATTGCTTATTTTTTTTAGCCAAAAAAGTCAGTTGAATGAGGACAAATGTATGTGTACAGTAGTGAACACAGTGGATAGAACATAGTAGGCCATCAATGGGAGTGCATTTTGGTCTAACTCACTAAAATTCATTGTTGTTGTTAGGTGTCATTACTCCAGTTTGTAGCTACACTGTCTGTAACGTCTAAATCTTGCCTAGTCCTGTGCCAGTTACAATAGGTTGTTTATTAGAGGTCTACTACCTCCCAAGCTGTACTTTAGATGCTATGGAAAATGTGGAAAAAAAGGTAAAAAAACCCCCCATACCATCCCAACACCAAAACAAGAGAAAAATGTGAGTTCAGAATTACCTTGTTTATTTATTCTCAAGTAGTGAAGGAATTCGAGGAGAGAAGAGTTAGGGGAAATACATTTTCTGGCTATGGGCATGTATTTTCAATTGCTTCATGTGCATACAAAAGTTGGACATTAAATAAAGGAGGCTGATGAAGAAGAATTGATGGCTTTGTTATATGTCGAAGAAAACTGAATAGACCACAGATTATCAGAAGAACAAACCAATCTGTTTTGGAGGAAGTGTTCCTTTGGAGACAAGGATAGTGAGACTCCATCTCATAAACTTTGGACGTACTCTCAGGAGGTGCCAGTCTTTGGAAGAAGATGCAATGATGGAAATAGAGAATAGTCTCAATGAGATGATTGACGCAGTGACTTGCAACAATGGACTTGAAAATGGTGAAGATCATGAGGATGGCATAGGATAGAGCAAGGTTCAACCTGTTGTTCACAAGCTTCTGAGTCATTGTTGACTCAATGGCACTCAAAGAAACATCTCAGCGTGTGTTCACAGAAGATTGCCCATATGTCTCCTTTAGAGTAGTGGCCAGATTTGAACTGCCTTCCTTTGGGTTAGCAGTACAACTTCTCACGCACTAAGCCACCAAAGCTCCATGGGAGAAAACTAGTAAATTGAATCATTCCCAGAGTATTCCAGTAGTTGTCACATAAATACAGAAACTGCAAGACTGGTAGGTAGATATGACCAGAATAAACAGGACTGGTGTAAGTAAGTGAAGGGAGAATTACAAGTGGAAAGGTTTATGCCCTGAGGCATAAACGAAGACAACAAAGGATTCAGAACAGGTACGTCATGGGGATTCCCTACTTGTTGCTGTTATGTGCCATCGACTCATAGAGACCCTATGTACAAGAGCCCTAAATGCCATTCTATCCTGAGCCAACCTCACCGTTTCAAACACACTCATTCCCACTGCTCCACTCACAGAATCGATCCATCTCATCTAGGGTCTTCTTCTCTTGCTTTGGCCCTCCACTCTGCCAAACATGATGTCCCTCTCCAAGGACCAGTCCCTCCTTGCAACATGCCCAAAGTATGTCAGATGAAGCTTCAGAATCCTTGGCTCCAAGGAGCACTCTGGCTTCACCCTCTCTAGGACAAACCTGTTTGTTCTCATAGCAGTCCATGGTATATTCAACACTCTTCTCCAGCACCACAGCTCAAAGGCATCAATTCTCTTTCTATCATCCCTATTCACTGTCCAACTCTCCAATGCATAGCATGTAATTGCAAAGATCATAGCCTGGAACAGGCGCACCTTAGTCTCCAGTCTGATGTCATTGCTCTTCAGTACTCTTGAGAGGTTCCTCACAGCTGACTTTCCCAATGCAATTCCTCTCCTGATTTCCTGGCTGCTGTTACCAAGAGTGTTGACTGTGGAACCAAGTAAACTAAAACGGTTAACTATGTCATTCTCTTCACCATCCGTATTGATGTTGCCAGTTGGTCCAGTGGTGAGAATCTTTGTTTTCTTTATGTTGAGCTTCAATCCATATTGAACAAACAAGAGAAAAAAATCACACCTTGTTTCCATAGAGTCAGAACCAACTCATAGCTTAGCCTCCCATAGGTTTTCAGAGGCTAAAAATCATAGTAGGGTCGCTATGAGTCGCAAGCGACTCGATGGCACATAACAACAACAACAACAAAAATCATAGAGAAGATTGTTAATCTTTCTCTTACGGATTCAAACTGGACACCTATATGCTGGCAGTACAATGAACTTTGTCACTTTGCAACGAGATAATAAAAATCGTGGCTTTGCCCTGGAATAGTTTTCCCAGTGCACATTTTACCACAATGGATTAGGAAGAACTCTGGACTTGTTATCAGAAAGTGTCTGAGCTCTAGAATTCACCAGTCTGTGTGAGCTTGGGTATTAATCATTCAAGAGAATGGTCTAATTTATACATTGTTTTCATTTCATAACAATGTTGAATGAGTAGATATTGTCTAAATGAAAGATTGAGTAATGTGAATTAATTTTTTAATGGGTGATGTGTATTTAAAATTATTGTACACTCTCTAATGATTGTAGAAAAATTAAGGAATATTTTCCTTTAAGATAAAATGGACTACCTTGGTGATGTAAATGACTAACACACTTGGCTGGTAAGAGAAAGTTGGCAGTTCACGTTTACCTGGTGGCATTTGGAAGAAATATCTGGTGATCTACTTCAGAAATGGCCAGCCTTTGAAAACTTTGTGGCTTACTACGTACTGTGACACACGTAATGTTTCTTTGAGTTGGAATTGACTCAACAGAAATGTTTTTCATTTTATTATTTTTCCTACTATTAAACCAAATGACATGAATTGGTGTTAGAACGTTTGTTGGATTTATTTTGCAGACCTCCTGGTCCCTGGCCACCAAAACACCTGAGTGAGATCCATGGCCAATAAAAATAATGCGACTGAGTTCATTCTCACTGGCCTTTTCCAAGATCCAGGGGTGCAGAGAGTGTGCTTTGTGGTGTTTCTTCCTGTGTACCTGACCACGGTGGTGGGCAACGGCCTCATCATGGTGACTATTAACATCAGCAAGAGTCTACGTTCCCCTATGTACTTCTTCCTTAATTACCTGTCACTGGTGGAAATCAGTTACTCTTCCACTGTTGTACCTAAGTTCATCACTGACTTACTCACCAAGATTAAAACCATCTCCTTGGAGGGCTGTCAGACCCAGTTATTCTTCTTCCACTTCTTAGGAGTGACGGAGATTCTCTTGCTCACAGTCATGGCTTATGACCGCTATGTGGCCATTTGCAAACCCTTGCACTACATGACCATCATGAACCAGGCTGTGTGTTACCTTTTGGTGGCTGGTTCTTGGTTTGGGGGTTTAATTCACTCAGTAATTCAGATTCTTGTAACTGTTCAGTTGCCTTTCTGTGGCCCCAATGTGATTGATCATTACTTCTGTGACCTCCAACCTCTGTTGAAAATTGCCTGCACTGACACTTTTGTGGAGGGTTTAATTGTGTTTGTTAATAGTGGTATATTTTCTGTCATTTCTTTCCTCACTTTGGTATCCTCTTATATTGTCATCTTGGTCCACTTGAGGAACCATTCTGCAGAGGGATGACGCAAAGCTCTGTCCACCTGTGCCTCCCACATCACAGTGGTCGTCTTGTTCTTTGGACCTGCCATCTTCCTCTACTTGAGACCCTCTTCCACATTCACTGAGGACAAATTAGTGGCTGTTTTCTACACGATCATCACCCCTATGATGAATCCCATCATCTACACACTCAGAAATGCAGAGGTGAAAAACGCCATGAGAAGGCTGTGGGGCAAGAAAGTGAACTCAGGAGAGAAATGAAAATGGAAACACGAAAAACAAAGTATCTGTGAACAAAGTGATGATGTTTGTGCTTGGACTTTAGCCAGCTATGACAAAAAAAACAGGGGAAATGTTAACCCATTTATATTTTTTGTTGGTTATTTGATGAGCTACTTTTATCTGATGCTACCAATCATTGTCTTCTCATAGGTTTCAGCATTCTGGAGAATGTTGAATGATGGGTCTTCGTATAGAGAAAAGTGTATAGACTTTTAATGACAATTATAAAGGCTAGAATCGCTACCCTATTGTCTAGTACTGTACAATATTGATTTAGCCAGTTCACCGCTTGGTGTTAGCATGTGTGTGGCAATACTATAACACTTGGAAACAGAGATTTATATTTTCTTTTGTCTTTCCCCACTAGTAGGATCTTGAGGGAGTTCCAAAAAGGCTTTTCTACTTCGTTTGGTGCCCCTAACCCATCCGGTGCCTAATATTCCACAGTAAGAATTTCCTTTTAGTCAACTAGCGAAGGGCATTGATAGTGGCAAATGTCTCTGGAAGGAGCAATGCAATCGAACACTTATTAAGCATTAATAGCTCAATGATTTTTGTAAGAACTCTTGACACAGTGACGGCGGCAATGGGCTCAGGTGTGTCAGAGATTGATAGGTTGGGTCAGGATAGGACAAGGTTTAGATCTGTTGTTCATGTGATGCTACGAGATGTACTTGATGACACCTAAGAACAACAGCAACTCCTGTTTCTACACACAAGGGAAGAACAACAATGCAGTTAGAAATAAATTATATACAAAAGAAAGAAATAAAATTAGTGTAATACAACTTTAAAAATGGCTGAAGGCAAATCCAGCATATCACTTGCTATTGTATGAACTGGCAGCTAAGAGTGCTTTTGATATTGAAAAAGTTTTTTAAAATTTTATGTTTGTTTGCATACAGAATTCGTGTAGATTGTGTTCCACGGTTTTCTTCATTCCCATTGTTTCATGTGATCACTCCCATACATTTTGTTTTAGAAAATTAAACACCATTGAACTATGCTCATTATTACCCTGTCTTTTTCAGGTCCCTCTCAGATCTTTCCCATTTCCCCTATCCCCTGCCTTCACCCACCAAATTGTATGACCCTGTGATTTCCTGTCCTCACCTCTCTGCTCCTATTCCTTATCTCCACTGCACCCCTACATATTTTACTAGTTATCCTTCCACTTTTACAATAATGGTCTCATGTGCCTTTGGCATGTTTAGAAGCTTGAAAAAATTTTTTCAAAGGATATTATTTTGTGACATGTTTTGCCATATCCACTCAATTTTTAGTATTAACAAAGTTTATTGAATTAAAGTCTGGCCCATTCTTTTGTGTGTTATCTATAGCTGCTTTCATGCTACAGTGACCATCTCTTTTTGGTTGTCAGAAACACGGTATGATTATAAAAGCTAAAATATTTGCAGTCCAATCTATTTACAAAGTATTAATAGAAATTGCATGACTCTTGGCTTAAGCCATAATAACATCTATTGTTTAGTTAATAATTAAGAAAACTAGAGGTCAATGGTTCCAGGATTGGCTTGTTAATTCTTTGGTGACAGTGCACAGAGCGGGAACCTCTTTTTTCTATGTTTCTTCCTGACTGCAAGATAACTGCAATGGCTGTTTCTGTGAGGAGACTACGGGGATCTCTCTGTATGTTTGGAAATTTGTCCCAGAAAATTTCTGGCACATTTTCTTTTATTCGTATTGGCCAGAACTAGGTCACATGTCTACTTCTAGATGCAAAGGAATCTAGGAAATGTGGGAAGTGAATAAAGAAAAAGAAAGATAAATTCATGGACTTGAATTAGGGCCCCTAGCACTGACATCAATGGCTAATGATTGTCAACATCGGTTTAAAGTACAATCTCTTTCCTGGATTATTCCTGGAGGATTATGATGCTTTCTTAACTATTTCCTTGGTTTTTATGTTTATATTCCTGTTTAATATCTAGGTTTTTTTAATACTTTGTGATATGGTTTCCTGTTATCATTCAGATCTGTATTACTTCAACATTCACAATTGAGCTTTAAGCTCTGGCCTCACCAGTCCCTTTGCTGCTTCTCTAACATCCTATCTCAGGGTCTTTGCTGTATTTTCAGTCTGGAATGTTTTTTGGGTCTACAGGATCTACTCTTTCACTTCTGCTTAAATGTCACTATATGAAAGAGGCCTATTTTTACTGTTATAGGTGACCCTCCAGAGGGTTTTCAGAGGTAATAAATTTCCCAGGAGGAGATTGCCCATCTTTCTCCCACAGAGCAGCTGATTAATTCTTACTTGGGTTAGCAGCACAATTCCGTACCACTAAGTCACCCTGAAGTGCTTGCTGCAGAAGGTCAAGGACTGTAGCCTTCAATATGGATTGAAGCTCAATATCAAGAAAGCAAAGATTCTCACCACTGGACCAATTGGCAGCATCAGTATGGATGGTGAAGAGATTGAGATAGTTAACAGTTTTAGTTTACTTGGCTCCACAGTCAGCACTCTTGGTAACAGCAGCCAGGAAATTAAAAGACATATTGCGGTGGGAAAGTGAGCTGTGAGGGACCTCACACGAGTACTGAAGTGTAACGATGTCAGGTTGGAGACTAAGGTGCAACTGATCCAGGCTATGGTCTTTGCAATTACGTGCTATGCATTGGAGAGTTGGACAGTGAATAGGGATGATAGAAAGAGAATTGATGCCTTTGAGCTGTGGTGTTGGAGAAGGATGTTGAATATACCATGGACTGCTATGAGAACAAACAGATTTGTCCTGAAGAGGGTGAAGCCAGAGTGCTCCTTGGAGCCAAGGATTCTGAAGCTTCATCTGACATACTTTGGGCATGTTGCAAGGAGGGACTGGTCCTTGGAGAGGGACGTCATGCTTGGCAGAGTGGAAGGATGGCACAGGAGAGGAAGACCCTCGATGAGATGGATCGATTCTGTGAGTGGAGCAGTGGGAATGAGTGTGTTTGAGACGCCGAGGTTGGCACAGGATAGAAAGGCATTTAGGGCTCTTATACATAGGGTCACTATGAGTTGCAAGCGACTCTATGGCATATAACAACAACAACAACAACAACAACAACAACAACAACAACAACAACAACAAATCACCAGAGCTCCCTTACCTAAATATTTTATTTATTTATTGTCAGTCTGTGGTGTTTTGGGTCTATTGTTTACACATGCCTTTCTAGACCATTGTCCTTGATTCTGTCACACAAATGAGTGGGATCATACAAATAGAGAGTGTCTATATCCATAAGAGGGTTGGCTAGTCTCGCCATCAAATTGAAAGGGAAATTGGGAATCTTTACACTAGAAAAAAAAAAGAAGCAGCAACAGCACTGTGTGCCCTTCAGGGACTGAAATTCCTGCGCCAGTCAGACTGAGATCTACACAAGGGCAGAGAACCAGACATCAACCTGAGGCAGAACTGACTTGGGACTGCAGCTGCACAAAACCAGAGCCAGAGACCTTCATCCGGCTTGCTAGAGGCCTCAGTCCTCCAGTTATGGGGGGCGGGGGGGATACCGTAACTGGCCGACCTAAGGGAACTTTGTTCCATTGACCTAAGCTATGAGGCTGAGGATCAAAAGGGCTCATAACCACGCTTGAGAATTTATCAAGATTGAAGGATTATATCCTGTTGCCAATTTCAATTATAACCTGTTAGTTTTCCTAATAAACCCCATATCCATGACTATGATTCTGTAAAGTTTATCTATACATTGTAATGGATTTTGTACCCAATAGAGCAGTAAGATTGGTGTTGGAATTAGTGGAAAGTAGTATAAGAACCGAGAAAGGAAACCCTGCATGGTTTAACATTAGGAAAGGGATACAACCGGGATTCATCCATACCTTTTCAATCTATATGCAGATCATTCAGGAGGTTGGACAATCTGTTTTATGCACATGACACAACCTTGCTTTCTTAAGCAGAGGAGGACCTGAGATGTTTGCGGCAGAAGATCAAGGACTGCAGTCTTCAATATGGATTAAAGGTCAACATCAAGATGACAAAGATACTCATTTGTGGGCCAAATTTATGGGAAAAAAGCAAGTTCAAGATTGTTGTTGTTATGTGCCATCGATTCGCTTGCAACTCATAGCAACTCTATGTACAACAGCCCTAAACTCTGCTCTGTCCTGTGCCAATCACACCATCTCTGGTACACCCATCCTGATTACCCCAGTCACTGAATCAATCCACCTCATGGAGGGCCTTCCCCTCCTGCACCGTCCCTCCACCCTACCAAGCATGATGTCCCTCTCCAAGGACTGGTCCCTCCTTACAACATGTCCAAAATATGTTATATGAAGCCTCAGAATCCTTGCCTCCAAGGAGCTGCCTGGTTTGACCCTTTCCAGGATGAATCTGTTTGTTTTCCTAGCAGTCCTTGGTACCCTCAATATTCTTCTCCAGCACCACAGCTCAAAGGCATCAATTCTTCTTCTATCCTCCTTAGTCATTGTCCAACTCTCTGATGCATAACAAGTGATAGCAAAGACCATGGCCTGTATCAGACACACTTTAGTCTCCAGAGAGACCATTGCTCTTCAGTACTTTGGAGAAGTCCCTAACAACAGACTTTCCCATGGCAATACGTCTTTTAACTTCCTGGCTACTGGTGCTGAGAGTGTTGACTGTGGAACCAAGCAAACTAAAGCTGTGAACAATCTCAATCTCTTCACCATCCATCCTGATGCTGCCAATTGGCCCAGTGCTGAGAATCTTTGTCTTCTTGACATTTAGCCTCAATCCATATTGGAGGCTACAGTCCTTGACCTTTTGCAGCAAGTGCTTCAGGTCCTCCTCAGTTTCAGCAAGTGGGGTTGTGTCATCTGCATATCGCAGATTGTTGATAGATCTTCCACCAATCTTGACCCCACATTTCTCCTCATAGAGCCCAGATTCCTGGATAATCTGTTCTGCATACAGGTTGAAAAGGTAAAAAAAAAAGGAAAAAAAAAAAAAAGAAAAGAAAAGGTATGGAGACAGGACACATCCCTGGCATACACCCTTCCCAATTTTGAACCATGAAGTGTTTCCTTGCTCTGTTCTGATGACTGCCTCTTGGTCTAAGTATAGGTTTCACATTAGCATGATCAAGTGTTCTGGGATTCTAATTTTTCTCAGAGTCAGCCACAGCTTGTTATGATCCACACAGTCAAACACCTTTGCATAGTCAATGAAACACAGATATACATTCCTCTGGTATTCCCTGCTTTCAGCTAAGATCCATCTAACATTAGTTCCAATATCCCTAGTACCACGACCCCTTCTAAACCCAGCCTGGATTTCTGGCAGTTCTCTGCTGATGTGTTGTTCCAGTCATTTTTGGATAATCTTCAGTAGAATCTTGCTTGCATGTGAAATTAATGATATTGTTCTATAGTTTCCACACTCTGTTGGGTCACCCTTCTTTGGGATGGGAACAAATATAGATCTCTTCCAGTCAGTTGACCAAGTGGTTGTTCTCCAGATTTCTTGGCACAACTTGGTGAGCATGTCCAGGGCAGCATCTGTTAGCTGAAATATGTCAGTCTTTGTTATTCTCAAGCAGTGAAGTGATCTGAGGTGTGAATGATTTAGGAAACATATTTTCTGATTGTAGTGTGAAGGATGTTGTTGTTGTTGTTATGTGTCATCTATTCACCTTCAACTAATAGTGATCCTATGTACAACAGCTTAGCTCTGAACCCTACCCTGTCCGGAGCCAGTCTCACTGACTCCAACATACCTACTCTTTTACCCCACTTAATGTTTTAATCCATCTCACCTGGGGACTTTCTCTCCTGCCCCGTCCCTCTACCCTTTCAAGCATGATATCCTTCTCCAAGGACTGGTCCCTCCTGGCAACATGCCTAAAGTATATGAGATGGAGCTTCAAAATCCTTGCCTCGATGGAGAAAGTTGGTTTCACCCTCTCCAAGACAGAGAGTGTGAAGGATAGGTGGGGTACAACTCAGTGGACTGTGTAATTCAGCCATTAACTAACTGTACTTTAGGTGGTGCTGGTAGAAGGAATGGAGAGAAAAGGGAACACAGGAGAGATAGTTTAAAGACCAAACGAATGCAGTGTGCTGACTGACAGAATAAGGAAGATAAAAAGGAACAGTAATAAAATCTAACATTAGAATTATTAGCCTGGGCAACTGGAAAGGTGATGGTGCAATTAAACTATCTCCCCTGTCATAGTTGCTGGTAGGTCCCCTGTTACTCCATGGCTTGTCCCATCACTTGCAGCCCTATCTCTTTCAAAATCTTTTCCTTGTACTTGTGAGTGAGGATGTGGCAAAAAAACTGCTTCTTGAACTTTGTAATCTTACTGAACTGCACAATTACTGGGTCTTCCAAACCGCTGAGATGGTGCCAATATTCGTAATGATGCCGATGTGTCTGATGTCACGTCATGAGCTCAGCAATATTGCTTATTTTGATCATGGATGTTAATACAGTTTTTCACTGCCCTTGCCTTCCCTGAAGCTTTAGCTCTTTGTTAATAGTCTCTTCCTGTTTTTGCGAAAGGCTGTTACCAGTGAGAGAACATTTGTCTTCTTGTCCCATAGCAGATACACTCATTCCCCAGAAAATGTGCCCCTATGTGCGTAGACAGATAATCGTTCTGCGACTTTGATGGATAGTTAGGTTGTTTGCAGCTGCTTGTGTCCTGTACACCTGACGATGGGGTATAAAAATTTAGGGATTTGAGAAAGCCTAATGTATCTTTCTCTACAGAATGCTAAACTAATTCAGAAATAAGACAACTGAATAAACAATGTGGGATAAAAAGGATGGTACGGCTTGTGTTTTCTTTCTGCTTCAAGTGGATTTCCAAGATTAAACTACAGAATTAAGTAATTTAGACCCCCTGTCATGATTGTATTGGACCAGGACAAGCCTCACTCCATTGAGACCATCTTTAAAAAAGAGATCTCTCAGGAGAGTGGTGGCAGCATTGAAGGTAACAGTGGCGTAATCAAGACAGACTATTAAGTTGAATTCTTCACAGAATAGTTCAATAGTTGTCACACAAACATAGACACTGTAAGTCTGATAGAGGAATTTGACCTGAGCAAACAGAGGACTGAGTTAACTGACTGAAGAAGGAAGTACAGATGATTTCTTGGAAAGGGAGAATTTCCAGCCAGAAGGGAGTCCCTGAGGCATACACAAAGGAAACAAAGGATTCAGAACAGAGGTATGTCATGGGGATTCCTGAGTCAAAGAGTTATTAAATAATGCAATGAGATAATAAAAATCTGGTCTATTTATGAGAATAGCTCCCTTGTCCCCATGTAGATCTTACGGTAATGAGTTAGGAAGATCACAGGATTGATTGTCAGAGCCTAGTTTTGAGTCTCAGAATTTATCACTGTGTGATCTTGGGTAATAACCATTACTTTTAATTTTTTAGTATGTACTCTGTTGTTAGATCATAAAATGGATGTTTGGGTGATACACATTTTAAAAAGTTTCGATGCTGTCTTTAGGTGCCGTCGAGTCAAGTGACTCTATGAGCAACGGATCTGAACTATGTCCTAACCTGTGTCATCCTCATAATCTCTGACATACTCGAGCCTTTTGCTGCAGTCACTGGGTCAATCTACTTGATTGAAGGTCTTTCTCTCCTTCACTCACCTTCCACACGTTTCCAAGCATGATATCCCACTCCAAGGAATAGCCTCTCCTAGCAACATGTCCAAAATATGTGAGAAGAAGCTTTATTATCTTTGCCTCCAAGGGGAGCTCTGAGTGTACCTTCTCCAAGACATATGCATTGGTTCTTTAGGCAGTCCATGGGCTATTCAGCACTCTTCTCAAAAGCCACAGCTCAAAGATAACAATTCTTCTTCTGTCATCCTAGGTCATTATCCAGTTCTCAGCAACATATCAAGTGATTGAAAAGACCATGCTCTGAATCAGGTACACCTTACTCTTTAAACTGATATCAACTGATATCATTCTGATAGGTCCCTAACTGCAGAGCTTCCCAGTGTAATATAACTCCTGATATCCTGACTTTTGATTTTATGGCCAACCTTGAGGAAAATGGGAATCCCAGAACATTTGGTTGTGCTTATAAAAAATCTATACTTGGACCAGGAAGCAGTCCTATGAACAGGGCAAGGAAACATTGCTTGGTTCAAAATCAGGAAAGGAGTGCTTCGGCCATGCATGCTCTCTCCATAGATTTTCAATCTATGTGTGGAACAGATCATTTGGGAGACAGGGCTTAATGAGGAGGAATGTGGCATCAAGATTGGAAGAAGACTCATCAACAACCTATGATATGCAGGTGACAAAACCTTCCTTACTGAAACTGAAGAAGACCTTTAGCACTTGTTGCAGAGGGTCAAGAACTGTAGTCTTCAATATGCATTGAAGCTCAACACCAAGAAGACAAAGGTTTTCATCACTGGGCCAAATGGCAGCACCATGATAGATGGAGAAGAGATTGAGGTTGTTAGCAAATACAGCTTTCTCGGCTCCATAATTAACACTCTCAACACCAGCAGTCGGGAAATCAAAAGATGAATTGCATTAGGGAAATCTGTTGTCAAGGACCTCTCCAGAGTGCTAAGAAACAAAGATGTCAATCTAGAGACCAAGGTGTGCTTGATCCAGGCCATGGTCTTTGCAATTACTTGTTATCCTTCTGAGAACTAGACAATGACTAAGGATGACAGAAGAAGAATTGATGCCTTTGAGTTGTGGTGCTGGAGAAGAGTCTTGAACATAGCATGGACTGCCAAGAAAACAAATAGGTCTGTCTTGGATAGTGTGAAACCACATTTCTCCTTGCAGGTTAGAATTTTGAAGCTCTGTTTCACATACTTTGGGCATGTGGCCAGAAGAGACTGGTCCTTGGAGAAGGACATCATGCTCAGAAAGGTAGAGGGAGAGTACAGGAGGGGAAGACCATGGATGAGATGGACTGATACAGTAATTGGGGCAATGAGGGTTGGTGTATTGGAATTAGTGAGATTAACTCAGGACAGGGCGCGGTTCAGTGTTGCTGTACATAGGGTCACTATAGGTTGCAGGCAACTCAACAGCACATAACAACAATAAGAAAATATTATGTTGGTTGCTTTTTATTTAATCCTCTTGTTTAAAGTTAACAAGACCTTGTGGAGGGCCTTTGCAGTTAAAAGTAGCTTGTTATTATATTTTGGAAGAACATTCTTCTAAGTGATAAAGCACTTTTCTGTCAATACGCTATACCGAGGTAACCTGGGGTTGCTGTGATGCTGAATCTTGTGCCACTGGGGTGTCAAATGCTATAATAGTTACTCTCGGAGGACAGTGTTAGGTGCAGCTCCCCATTTAAGACAGGTTTGGAAGCAGGAGTGGCATCCACTTCCTAAACAACTTGCTTCTGGAAACTCTATGAACTTTGAGAAATGATGATAGTTATAGAAAGGCTTCAGGTCTTTTGTTCATAGGGTCCCTCGGAGTTGTGCTTGACTTAGTGGAAATCAACAAAAGCAACAACTCTAAAGATTGTGGAAGAAATTAAGGAATTTTTTTTCCTCTAAGATATCACTGGACCTATTGATAACATCATGATAGGTGGTGAAGAGATTGAGATTGTTAATAGTTTTAGCTTGCTTGGTTTTACAATCAACACTCTTGGTACCAGAAGCCAGGAAATTAAAAGACAAATTGCATTGGGAAAGTTTGCTATCAGAAACCTTTCCAAAGTCCTGAAGAGCACGATGTCAGTCTGGAGACTAAGGTGCACCTGATCCAGGCCAAAGTCTTCACAATTTCTTGCTATGCATCAAAGAGCTGGTTCATGACTAGGGATGGTAGAAAGAGAATTGATGCCTTTGAGCTGTGGTGCTGGAGAATAGTATTGAATATACCATGGACTGCTAGGATAACAAACATGTTTGTCCTGGAGAGGGTGAGACCAAGTTTATCCTTGGAGGCAAGGATTCTGAAGCTTCGTCTGACATATGTTGGACATGGTGCAAGGAGGAACCAGTCCTTGGAGAGGGACGCCATACTTGGGAGGGTGGAGGAACAGTGTAGGAGAGGAAGACCCTCGATGAGATGGATTGATTCAGTAACTGGGGTAATGAGGGTAGGTGTGTCAGAGACAATAAGATTGGCACAGGATAGGGCAGGATTTAGGGCTGTTGTACATAGTGTTACTATGAGTCACAGGTAACTTGATGGCACATAAAAACAACAACAATGGGCACTGTTAGTGGTGTTAACAGTTAACACACTTGGTTGCTGAGTGAGAGGTTAGCAGTTTGAGTCACCTATAGCCACTTTGAGAGAACTACCTGGTGATCTACTTTTTTAATTTTAGAAAAATTGTTTACTTAGTTTGATAATTACAGGAGCAAATTTCCATTCATTAAAATTGAGTTTTCGGTCACCAGTAGCATTTCTCTCTCTCTCTCTCTTTTT
>NW_006399939.1:42257-64999 GCF_000299155.1 Elephantulus edwardii | reverse complement strand
TTCATGTGCTTGTTAGCCATCTGAATGTCTTCTTTGGTGAAGTGTCTGTTCATATCCTGTGCCCATTTTTCTATTGGATTATTTACCTTTAACTTGTTGTGGTGCTCAAGTATTTTATAAATTCTGGATATAAGTCCCTTATCTGATATGTCATTACCAAATACTTTTTCCCAGTTGGTGGCTTTCCTTTTTACCCTGTTGGAGAAGTTTTTGGCTGTGCATAGGGATTTGATTCTTAGAAGTCCCATTCATCTACGTTATCTTCTCCTGGTTGTAGGTCTGGTAATCTACTTTTGATAAAAACCGAAGCCATTGAAATCTATGGTGCACAGCTGTACTTGGAAGCACATGAAGTACCCGTGAATTAAAATTGCTTCAAGAGAAGCTCTTATATTTTCTTGTTGTTGTTGTTGTTGTTATGTGCCATCGAGTCACTTGTGACTCATGGCTACCCTATATAGTGTCTAGGTAGGTGTCCTGGCTGTGTACCGAGTCTTATTTTTGTTCTCTAGCCATCCTCCTAAAAAGGCCTAGGGTTAGAGTGGTTTAAGTACTGGATCACTAACTGAATGGCTAGTGGTTCGAACCCTCCATCCCCTCCATAGGGGAAAAAGAAAACAGTTTGCTCTCATAATGACTGCAGCTTCAGAATATTGGAATTGGAATTGACTTGATGGGAGTGGATTTATTTGTTTATTCTCTTTAAAAATTTTCAATACTCAACTCTTTTTAATTTCCTTCATATCTTACCATTGACTTTTTTTCTTTTACTGTTTTTCTATGCTGGCAAAGGTGGAGAGTCAGAGAGAGAGGGACAGAGTCCAGCAAGCCGATTGACCCAGTGACTGTACCACTGAGCTCCAGCATCTCAGAGTGAAGGACGGTGCTGGAAAAGGCCAGGTTGGGAGCCTGAGCCATTCTTTGGGTCACTCTGAGCATCAGTTGTTCATAGGGTTACTGTGAGTTGCAGTGATCTTGATTGCTCCTGAGTCATTTCACATTTTGGGAATGGAATTATTTTATATGTTTAGACCATTCTTTTTTTGTTTTATTTTTGCCTTTTTAAAATTTTCTTTCTTTTTTAAAAACTAATTTTAATGAGACCATTCTTATGTATTGAATTGAGTACAAAGTTTGCAGAAATCTCACTAATTGAAGCAGATTTTCAAACTTTCCCCAGGATATAGCCTTTTTGGCAACATTTTACCCAAGAGCCATAAACTCCCTAGGGAAATTGGTCCCTTGATTGTAGCATTTGTCTTAGTTTATTTTAAATGGCTGTCGATGTGGCTATGTAATCACAACGGCTGATCTTCCAGTGGGTATGTGGGCTTTTCACGTTTAGAACAGAACCATAAAATTTTACATCCTCCCTGTGACTTTCATTTATTTATTGCATATTCTAAATATAAGTAATAATCAGATACTGACTACCCAAGTTTCCCCCCCCCCGTGATTCGTTGTAGAAATTATTTATTTAGTTTCATAAAAGTTCCCAGGACCATTGGCGAATTGTTTGTGAGAGCAAGGTCTGATCCTTGCATCAGACCAGCAGCCACTCACCTGTCGTCATCAGAAGGCAGCCCGTTATGGTGAAGAGCACTGCTTTCTGGCCGAACAACCTGCCAAAACACTAGAGTGTGACTCCAGTAAGTCAATCACATTTTCTCATTTTCTGTCTCCTTCTCTACATACAGAAGGGATAGAATAAAAATTCTCTCAGTTCTTTCCATCACCTCTTAGAGTGGCTTCCTTGTATGTGACCAGGTCTCTGCTCATTCGGAGCCAGTCAAGTGGGTAATATTAAGCAAAGAATCTTGCTTTCTCAGGATGCTGGAATCTCGGAGAGGGATTTCCTTGAGTTTTCTTTACTCAGAACATCTGCTTGAGTTTTATCTGTTCTGTAGGTGTGTTTTGCTTCATAATTGATTTTGTGACACTAGAGTGCATTTGAAATACATCGGATCCAATTTCTTGCTTCAGGTCAAGGTCAAGCTACACTTTAATTGCTGACTTAAAGGTAGGTGTCTTGTAGGTAGGTTCAGTGTGACTAGAAGCAAGAGTTTCTAAGCAAGTTTAGGGTCCTTGACAAGTCAATTCCTGTTCTGGAGGCATGAATATGTAATTTTCAAGAGAGATGAGTTGGTTCTCAAAATCCATAAAAAAATTGGGATGCAGTGTAGTTGTTGTTGTTGTTATGTGCCGTCGAGTCGTTTGCGACTCATAGCGACCCTATGCACAACAGCCCTAAAACCTGCTCTGTCCTGCGCCAACCGCACTGCCTCTGACACACCCATCCCGATTACCCCAGTCACCGAGTCAATCCATCTCATAGAGGGTCTTCCCCTCATGCACGGTCCCTCCACCCTCCCAAGCATGATGTCCCTCTCCAAGGACCCGTCCCTCCTGGCAACATGTCCAAAGTATGTCAGACGAAGTCCCAGAATCCTTGCTTCCAAGGAGTAGCTTGGTTTAATCCTCTCCAAGATGAATCTGTTTGTTTTCCTGGCAGTCCATGGCAGTGTAGAGTGTATGCTTGGAATGGATGTGCATTACTTCATGTTGAGATTAACTGTATCTGTTCATTAAAGTGTCTCTTACATATACATTTTTTCCACTATCTGTGTTCTATCAATATGCTCATGAGTTCTGTGGCCTAGTGGGTTGATCTACCAATTTGAAGGCTGATGGTTTGAATCTACCAACTGATCCATGGGAGAGAGATGGGCTATCTCCTGTCAAGCAATTTACAGCTTCTGAAAACTCGCTGGAGGGTCAGCTATGAGACACTTCCAACTGGGAAGCATATAACAACAACAACAACAACAACAACCACAACAACCACAACAGCAAGAAGAAGTTATAATTAAGTGTCCAGATTACCTGACACAGAATTTTCATATTCTGGCTACCTTTTCTGTCTCCATTTCTAGACAAATCAGCAATGTAGAGAGAAAGAATTTGTTGCCAGGTAAGTAAGAAAGACGGTGGGAATGAAGTAACAAAAATCAACAGAGAAAGAACAAATAAAGATTAGACAGAAATAAGAGAAAAAAAAATGTAGTTTTCAGAGGAAAGCTATCAGCTATTCCTCATCTTAGGGACAAAGCCTGGAAACACTCGATCATGTTGACTCTCTTCTCTCATAATTAATTTACCCAAGCAAACTTTTCCTTAATTCAGATGAAAGATTGGGTTCATGTGAGTAAATTCAAGGAAAGACATGCTTATCTATACAACTGTCCATTTACATGTTATGTCTCTAGAAACTATCTAGGCTAGTGGTTAAGAGTTAGAGACAATGGTCTATTTGATTAGACTACCTGGATTCAAAGACAGGTTCCACCACTGTGTAAACTCACATGCTAGTCCATTGCTGTCAAGTGAATTGCAACTCGTAGCAACCATCTCTCTGTTTCTGAAGCTATAAATCTTTATGGACAGAGATGTCTTAATATACTGTCTTACTGCTTCCCTCAGCACTGGCTGGTGGAGTCAAGCCTTTGACCTTTTGGCTGCCAGCAAAACTCAGAACACATCACATGACATTCACTTCTCTCTGCTACTCTTTTCCTCATATGTTGCATTGTTGTTGTTATGTGCTGTTGAGTTGCCTGCAACTCATAGCGATCCTATGTACAACAGCCCTAAACCCTGCTCTATCCTGTGCCAATCTCACCGTGTCTGACACACTTACCCTGATTACTCCAGTAACTGAATCAATCCACCTCATAGAGGGTCTTCCACTCCTGCACTGTCCCTCCACCCTCCCAAGCATGACGTCCCTCTCCAAGGACTGGTACCTCCTTGCAACATGTCAGATGAAGCCTCAGAAGCCTTGTCTCCAAGGAGCAGCCTGGTTTAACCCTCTCCAGAACAAACCTGTTTGTTCTCCTAGCAGTTCCTGGTATATTCAATACTCTTCTCCAGCACCCCCACTCAAAGGCATCAATTCTCCTTCTGTCCTCCCTGGTCATTGTCTAGTTCTCTTTGTTTCCATTCCAAAGAAAGGTGACCCAACAGAGTGTGGAAATTATTGAACAATATCATTGATATCACATACAAGCAGGATTCTGCTTAAGATTATAAAAAAAAAAGACTGGAACAGCACATCAATAGAGAATTGCCAGAAGTCCAGACTGGGTTTAGAAGGGGTCATGGTACAAGGGATATTGTAGTTAATGTTAGATGGATCTTGGCTGAAAGCAGGGAATACCAGAGGAATGTCTTTCTGTGTTTCATTGATTATGCAAATATGTTTGACTGCGTGGATCACAACAAACTGTGGATGACTCTGAGAAGAATGGGAATCCCAGAACACTTGATCAAACTAATGTAAAACCTATACTTGGACCAGGAGGCAGTTATCAGAACAGAGCAAGGAAACACTGTATAGTTCAAAACTGGGAAGGATGTCCACCAGGGATATATCCTATCTCCATACCTTTTCAACCAATATATGCAGAACAGATTATTTGGGAGGCTGGGCTGTATGAGGAAAAGTGTGGCATCAGGATTGGTGGAAGATTCATCAACAATCTGCATCATGCAGATGACACAACCCTGATTGCTGAAACTGAGGAGGACCTGAAGTGCTTGCTGCCCAAGGTCAAGGACTGCAGCCTTCAGTGTGGATTGAGGTCCAATATCAAGACGACAAAGATTCTCATCACTGGGCCAATTGGCAGCATCTGGATGAATGGTGAAGAAGAGATTGAGATTGCTCACAGCTTTAGTTTGCTTGGCTCTATAGTCACCTCTCTTGGCACCAGCAGCTAGGAAATGAAAAGATGTATTGCGATGGGAAAGTCTGCTATTAGGGACCTCTCCAAAGTACTGAAGAGCAATGCTGTCACTCTGGAAACTAAGGTGCCTGATACACGCCATGGTCTTTGCAATCATATACAAAATAGAGATGATAAAATATTACCCCATGACAAGAGCATTGTGAGAAGAAAGTGAATTAGTAAACACAAGGCACTTAAGAAGTTCTTGGCATGTTGTAAGGTCTATTGAATGTTTAGCTGTTATGATTAAGTAAAAAGTACAGCTCATAATAAAAATTTAAGAGAAACCTTAAACAGATGATTTTGGGTACTAACACAGCAGATTGCTTAGTGGAAGATAGAGATGCAGAAGTTAGAGTTCCAAAGCAGTCTGTTGATGGCGATAAAGCATGCATGACAAAGTTCTGTAGAACATTTTAAGTTGTAATGAGGTTGTCCATGCATTTCAGGAAAAACGAATACAAACACACCTTTGGGATAAGAAACAATTGTGAAATGGTCATTTAGGGAATAATAATAATAAGCAAATTGCAAAGTTAGAAATGGCCTATCATTATCAAGAAGGACTGTTCTAAGACTATTACATGTGTGAAATGGGCAAGATATTGCTGGAGTTTAAGTGGAGACATTCATGGTAATGTTCGCATTGAATGAAAATCACGGAAGTCTTCCTTCTGTGCTCAGAGAGGAACTTTGGAGTGACTAAGGCTCTGTGGTGGGAATGAACAGGATGGTTATAGTATGAAGAACATTGTGTGGAAAAGGAGTGAGTGGAAGTTTAATGTGAAAGAGGATAGTTGGTGATGTGGCCTGAGAAGGACCCCCCCCGCCACCGCCACTAAGCCAGCCTGCTCTATGTATCAGCTACATTTTTATGATGTCCTAAAGAATAGCAACAAAACTGAAACTCGCTATCATGGACTTGATCGCAACTGTTCATGTAGGAAAGGTTGAAAAATCTATGGAGTGTCTAAGACTATATTTTTATGAGAACACACTATCCTGTCTTTCCATAGAACTGAGGGTCAGTTTGATTTGTCTAACATTTGGCTAGCAGTCAATTTCTTTAACCATTGTATTATCAGTGCTACTGTGAAATTCTAGATGACTGCAAACATAATAATGGTTCAAACATTTGCAAGTTAATATTTTAACTCTAGACTAAATAATCATCCTAGGTAGTTGTTGTTAGGTGCTATTGAGTTGAGTCTGACTCAGTGGCCCTATGAATAACATATTTGAACCTTGTCCTAGCCAGTGCCATCCTCACCATCTCTGACACATTTAAGGCCATTGCTGCAGTCACTGTGTCAGTCCATCTCATTGAGGGCCTTCCTCTCTTTAGCTGAATCTCCACCTTTCCTATAATGTTGTTTCTTTCCAAGGGATAACCTCTCCTTGTAACATCCCCAAAGAATGTGACACAAAGCTTTTGCAACTTTAATAGGTTGTTTAATAGGTTGTTTACAGCATCTTCAAGCAGAACAAGCAGAGTGGTTTACCAAGAGTTGTCCAAAACCAAGTTCTTTAGCTCAATATATCTCAGTGGAGTGGTGGCAGTTCTTGAAGGTAAGTTTAATTCTTCTCTGAGTATTTCAGTCGTTCTCACATAAACTTAATTATGGAAATAGCAAGATAGGTAGAGCACTCTGACCTGAGTAAAGTGAAGACTGGAATACTTGATTAAAGAAGTATGAGTACAGAGGACTTCTGGGGAAGGGAGAATTACCAGTGGGAAGATGAAGGTCCTAGATCTTTAGATCAGACCTCAGGAAGTAGGTGTCTAGGGAGGCTAATGAGTCCAAGACTTCAGAAGACAGGTATAGTCTCAACCTGCTGGCTTTAGAGAACACTGACTTCAGAGGCAGATGAATCTAAAGACCACACCACTGAGCAGGGTCACAGGTGCTGACTTCGAAGATTGACTAGGAAATTTTAACAAGCCACTGGCTAAAGTCATATGGAGGTTACAAGCTAGATGGCTAGATTTAGGATCAGACAAACATCTCCCTAGTTTTGTCAAAGAGTCCAAACATACATTCAATACAGACCATACCTTTGAGAAGACTTCATCATCCTGCCTTATTAATATTAGTTGTTGTTATTGTTATGTACCATTGAGTTAGAACTGGCCCATAGCTGACTACTCTCCAGTGGGTTTCAGAGGCAATAAATTGCACAGGAGATTGCTCATCTTTCTTCAGTGGAGCAATTTGTGGATTTGAACTATGTAACTTTGGGTTGATAGTATAGCTCCTTACTACTAGGTCACCAGAGCTCCCTTATTTTCATTACAGGAGTTAAAAATTTGTGACATAAGGATTGTTACATTATACTGCAGTTCATGACTACACTGACATATTAACTATTACTTCATAAGGGAAACAAAGGCTTCTAGAATGAAAGTATATGACAAAGATTCCTCAACTTGTGAGCTATCAAACTGCAATGAGATAAGAAAAATCTAGGCTATGAACTCAAATAGTTCCTTATCAAAGAACCCTGGACTGACTGTCTGAGAGCCTGATTCTCAATCTCAGAATATATGTGATCTGTGTAATAAAGATTTCTCTTAGTTTTATAATCTCTACACTGTCCATTAACACACAATGCTAAGTGGAACACTCTTGGCACCAGCAGCCAGGAAATAAAAAAAAAGTATTGCGATGGGAAAGTCTGCTGTTAGGGACCTCTCTAAAGTACTCAAGAGCAACGGTGTCTCTCTGCAGACTAAGGTGCGCCTGATACAGGCCATGGTCTTTGCAATCACTTGTTATGCATCAGAGAGTTGGACAATGACTAGGGAGGATAGAAGGAGAATTGACGCCTTTGAGCTATGGTGCCGGAGAAGAGTATTGAATGTACCATGGACGCCAAGAAAACAAACAGATCCGTCCTAGAGAGGGTTAAACCAGGCTACTCCTTGGAGGCAAAGATTCTGGGGCTTCGTCTGACATACTTTGGACATGTTGTAAGGAGAGACAGGTCCTTGGAGAAGGACATCATGCTTGGTAGGGTAGAGGGACAGCACAGGAGGGGAAGACCCTCTATGAGGTGGATTGATTCAGTGACTGGGATAATCAGGATGGGTGTGTCAGAGGCAATGCGACTGGCACAGGACAGAGCAGGTTTTAGGGCTGTTGTACATAGGGTCGCTATGAGTTGCAAACGACACGATGGCACATAGCAACAACAAGAACAACAACAACAACAACAACAACAAGTGGATATATATATTGTCTAAATGAGTGATTGAATAATGTATGTGTTTTCAAATATTTTTAAGGACTGATGTAAGTTTTAAACTGCTCCTAGGAGGTAAGGATTTTTACATACTTTGGGCATGTAGCTGGATAAAACTGGTCATTGAAGAAGAATAACATGCTTGGAAGGGTCAAGGGACAGTGCCGGAGAGGAAGACCCTGGACCAGATGGATTTACACAATAACTGGGGTAATGAGGGTAGGTGAGTCAGAGACAATAAGTCGGTTCAGGATAGTGGAGGGTTCAGAGCTGCTGTGCGTAGGGTTGCTAGGCGTCACAGTCTACTTGATGACACATAACAACAACAACAACAACTCTGTAATGATTGTGGGGGAAAGAAGGAATATTTTATCCTACAAAAGCAATAGGATCTCTTGGCAATACAAATGGTCAACAAATGGGGCTGCTGAGAAATGTTGGTTGGTCATGAAACTGCCTTGTGTTGGAATTGACTCAACAGAATGTTATGTATGTGATTTCCCCCTTGCAGTTGTCAAAATGTCATATCTGAGGTGAATTTGCATTATAATTTTTGTACGTTTTATTGCAGTCCTCGTACTCTTTGGCATCCAGAACACTGAATGGGATCCATGGCCAGCACAAATAACGTGACTGAGTTAATTCTCACGGGCCTTTTCCAGGATCCAGAGGTTCAGAGAGTGTGCTTCGTGGTGTTTCTTCCTGTGTACCTGGCCACGGTGGTGGGCAACGGCCTCATCATGGTGACGGTCAGTGCCAGCAAGAGCCTGCGGTCCCCCATGTACTTCTTCCTTAGCTACCTGTCCCTGGTGGAGATCAGTTACTCTTCCACCGTGGTCCCTAAATTTATCGCCGACTTACTCACCAAGATAAAAACCATCTCCTTGGAAGGCTGCCTGGCTCAGATCTTCTTCTTCCATTTGCTCGGTGTGACAGAGATTCTCTTGCTCACAGTTATGGCTTATGACCGCTATGTGGCCATCTGCAAACCCCTGCACTACATGACCATAATGAGCCAAGCTGTATGTTACCTTCTGGTGGCTGGTTCCTGGCTGGGGGGACTAATTCATTCCATGGTTCAGATCTTTGTCACTGTCCAGTTGCCTTTCTGTGGTCCCAATATAATTGACCACTATTTCTGTGATCTTCACCCTTTATTCAAAATTGCCTGCTCTGACACCTTTATGGAAGGTGTTATTGTGTTGGCTAACAGTGGCCTAATCTCTGTCATTTCTTTCCTCCTCTTGGTATCCTCTTATATTGTCATCTTAGTCCACTTGAGGAACCATTCTGCAGAGGGACGACGCAAAGCTCTGTCCACCTGTGCCTCCCACATCACAGTGGTCGTCTTGTTCTTTGGACCTGCCATCTTCCTCTACATGAGACCCTCTTCCACATTCACTGAGGATAAATTAGTGGCTCTTTTCTACACTGTCATCACTCCCATGCTGAACCCCATCATCTACACACTCAGAAACACAGAGGTGAAAAATGCCATGAGAAGGCTCTGGAAAAAGAACGTGAACTCAGGAGTGGAATAAAAATGAAATAGTGAAAAAAAATTAAACAGATCTAAACACTAACAAATGAACAAGGTGCACAAATACATGATTTTAGGTCAATCATGAAAAAGAAAAAAAAATTAATTGAATTTTTTTTTCTGCTTGTTGCATATTAGCTGAGTTGCTTTAATTCCATGATACTAGTCAGAGTCTTCTCATAGCTGTCATCATTTTGGAGAATGTTGACATTGAGCTGCTTTCTTATTCTTCTAGAGTCTACATGGAAGAGTGAATGGGTTTTTAGAGAGAGATCACCTAGACTAGAATCTCCATACTATTGTCTACTTATTGTGTAGTATTGTACTCATCTAGTTCACCTCTTGGTCTTAGCATGCTGCGCTATGTGGTGATATTGAAGTTCATATTTTCCATTGTTTCTCCTTACTAATAGGGTATTGAGGGAGTCCTGAAAAGGCCTCTCCACATCATTTGGTGTTCCTCACTCATGAACCTGATTCCAATGCCTGAAACTTCACAGTAAAAACTGTGCTTCAGACAAGAGGAGCATTGTTAATTGAAAATGTTCCTGGGAGGCAAAACACAATAAAACTATTATTAAACATTAATATGTCAATCTCAGTAATTTTATAAAAAACCTTGCTATGCAAACAGATAAAGAGAACAATGCAGTTAGAAATACATTGTTGTTGTTGTTACTTGCTGATGAAGAACTGCTAGAAGTTCAGAGTGGGCTTAGAAGAGGCCGTAGCACCAGGGATATCATTGCTGATGTGAGATGGATTCCGGATGAAAGCAGAGAACACCAGAAGAATGTCTATGTATGCTTTATTGATTACACAAAGGTATTTGATGGAATAGATCATAACAGCTTATGGCTAATGTTTAGAAGAATGGGAATTGCAGAACATTTAATTATATTTATATGGAACCTATACTTAGAGATACATTGAGTTATAGATAATAGAACTTGATGAAAAATGGCTTAAGTCAAGTCTAGCTTGTCCCCTGTTTTTTCATAACCTGTAAGCTAATCTTGACTTTTACACTTTAAAGTGCTTCAAAATTTTTTCAAATGTATAATATTTTGTTATATATTAAGTTAGAGTTAAATATAATTTTCAGTACTCAGAAATAAAGTTTATACAGCTACAGCTATGTCTATTATTTTATTATGTTATATATGGCTATTTTAATGTTATAGTTTCTGACTTTTATAACTGACAGAAATTGCATTGCCATATAATAAAAATATTTACAACCTAATATTTTATAGAAAATATTTGGTGACTCATGACTTAATCTATAATGGCATTTACAGTTTACTCAACAAAGATTAGATGTCAGTGGTTCTAGGATTGGCTTGTTAATCTATGATGCCAATGCACAGGGTGGGAATCTTCAATCTCTTCTCTCATGAGTGCAAGATGGCTATAGAAGCTCTTTACATGAAGAGATTGAAGATATCTCTTTGTACATTCAGAAACATGTCCCAGAAACTATTCAGATAATTTTCTCTTACTGGCTAGAAACAGGTGCGTCTGATATAGGCCATGGTCTTCACAATCACTTGTTATGCATCAGAGAGTTGGACAATGACCAAGGAGGATAGAAGGAGAAATGATGCCTTTGAGCTGTGGTGCTGGAGAAGAATATTGAGAGTACCATGGACTGCTAGGAAAACAAACAGATTTGTCCTGGAAAGGGTTAAACCGGGTGGCTCCTTGAAGGCAAGGATTCTGAGGCTCCATCTAACATACTTTGGACATGTTGTGAGGAGAGACCGGTCCTTGGAAAAGGACATCATGCTTGGGAGGGTGAAGGGACAGCGCAGAAGGAGAAGGCCCTCTATGAGGTGGATTGATTCAGTGACCGGGGTAATCGGGATGGCTGTATCGGAGATGGTGCGATTGGCACAGGACAGAGCAGAGTTTAGGGCTGTTCTACAAAGGGTTGCTAAGAGTTGCAAGTGACTCGACAGAACATAACAACAACAACAACAACAACAACAACACTCTTAGATGCAAAGAAGTCTAAGAAAATGAGTATTGGCAAAGGAGAATAGGATTAAATTATAGGTTTAGGCCAATATTGTAGATTGAATTGTGTTCCTGAAAAAGCTCTGTTGAAGTACCAATCTCTGTACCAATGAAGTAACTTTTCTTGAGGAAATGTAGATCTTCTTTGTGGATGTTATCAATTAAGCAAAGAGAGTAGGTCTTAATCCCAATACCTTTTGAGTGGCTGTAGTGTAGCAAATCTTTTGTTATGGCTTTGAGTTGCTTAAAATAGCTCTCTTAGACCATTTTTTAAAAATAATTAAAAAAAATTTTTTTGTGTGTGTATCATCAAATCAGATCTGACCAGTACAGGAGGAGATTATTCCTCCTTCTCCAGCAGAGCATTTGGTTTATTCGAACTGCTCACCTCTGGGATTGCAGTGCAGCTTCTTGCCACTAGGCCACCACAGCTTGCCTCCTAGACCATGTTTAACCAACCTGCCTCAAATCTGTCTCGCCTACAAGCGCACACAGTAACCTGATCCAGAAGCCCATCCACATCATCAACAGCTGTATGAGCCATTTCTTTCTCATAGGGTGGGTTAGCCTATCCACCATGGGATTTAGTCTCACCACTAAATTGAACAGATTTAGTGACAGAAACTGGGAACCTCAATACTAGATGAGAAGACAAAAGAGAGAATGCAGTACACATCCATCAGGGGTCACAATTTTCTGCACCAGAGGTGTCTTGCTGTGGACTAAGAAGCTTCCTGGATTAATTGAGAGACTGTATCTTGTTGTTGATGGAAAGAACTGGAGCTAAAGCTGGGGCCCTCGAGGCAGAGACAGGACTGAAACCTCTGAGACAGTGACAGGGCCAGAGCCCTGGAAATGGAGACAGAGTTAAAGGTTTTACTTGTTGGATGATTGAAGGAAAAGCTGACTAGGTATTGCTGCCTCATAGAACCAGTAACAGAAGTTTCTAAGCTAAGATTGCTGGAGGACTGAGAGAAGATACCATAACTGTTAATAAATAGGACTACTGCTTCATGAAACCAACAACAGAGTTCTTTAACTCAAACTTGCTGGAGGACTTATAGAAGATACCATAACTGGTAGGATTAAAGGAACTTTGTAAGCTGGGAAGCTGAAGGTCAAAATGTCTGTGACCATGCTTGAGAAGCGATCAGAACTGAGGGATTGTGTCTCACTGCTAACCTGGAGTATAGCTTGTTAGCTTCCCTAATAAACCTTATAATCGTGAATGCAGAACAATTGAGCTTGGTGTTGGAATTAGTATAAGTAGGTACAGGAGTGTGTGGGACCAGATCTGACCTTATAGGGATCAGTTATATACTATGGATATTGTTGATGGGGCCAGTTCCCCTTTGTGAAGTTAGTAGAAATCAGACTTGGTCATCTTGTCTGATTTTACATCTTTAGCATTTTATTAAAGAGAAGAATAGGCATAGTAACTTACATTACACATAGGAGGAAGACAGCACAAGATATGTCTATAAACCAGAAAAGGCAAGAAACACATCTTTCTTAATTTTAAACCATGTTGTTCCCTTAGGGAACTCTGGAGGCCCACAGGCAAGAAGCTGTGCTGCAATCCGAAAGGGACATGGTTTGAGGCTACCGAATGCTTGGCTGGAGAAGATGGGCTGTCTCCTCCGGTGCTATTGGAAACCCGCTGGAGGGTCACCTATAGGTCTGTTCTGACTCTATGGTTGTTGTTGTTGTTGTTATGTGTCGTCGAGTCACTTGCGACTCATAGTGACCCTATGTACAACAGCCCTAAACCCTGCTCTATCCTGTGCCAATCTCACTGCCTCTGACACATCCATCCCGATTACCCCAGTCACTGAATCAATCCACCTCACAGAGGGTCTTTCCCTCCTGCGCTGTCCCTCCACTCTGCCCAGCATGATGTCCCTCTCCAAAGACCTGTCTCTCCTTACAACATGTCCAAAGTATGTCAGACGAAGCCCCAGAATCCTTGCCTCCAAGGAGCAGCCTGGTTTAACCCTCTATAGGGTGAATCTATTTGTTTTCTTGGCAGTCCATGGTACACTTAGTACTCTTCTCCGGCACCACAGCTCAAAGGCGTCAATTCTCCTTCTATCCTCCCTAGTCATTGTCCAACTCTCTAATGCGTGACAAGTGATTGCAAAAACCATGGCCTGTATCAGGCGCACCTTAGTCTCCAGAGAGACACCGTTGCTCTTGAGTACTTTAGAGAGGTCCCTAACAGCAGACTTTCCCATTGCAAGAGTGTTCTCTTGCACTATTTACACAACAGCCTCTCAGTGAACGTTTCACATGTGCACAATTAAGTGTCTTGGATTTTTATTCTTCTCAATGTCAGTCATAATTTGGTATGACCCACACAATCAAATGCCTTTGCATAGTCAGTAAAGCATAAATACACATTATTCTGGTATCCTTTACTTTCAGCCAAGAGCCATCTGACATTGGCAATGATATCCCAGGTGCAACAGCCTCTTCTAAATCTTGTTTGAACTTCTAGCAGTTCTTTGTCTATATATTGTTCTAGCCATTTTTTAATGTTAGTCAGTATTATTTTACTTACTTGCAATATTAATGATATTCTTCAACATTTTTTTTTCTATAATTATATTTTATTAATTTTCATAAACATTTACAGAGATTTTGGGCTTGCACTCATTCATTGTTGCACTATTCTCTCTACCCTCCTCCCAGTTTGTTCTTGTCCAAATGCCACAGGATATTCTTCAACATATTAATGATATTGTAGAACATGTAGTTGAATTTTGTGAAGAAGAATGTGGTATTAGGATTGGACTCATCCACAACTTGTGTTATACAGATGACACAATCTTGTTTGCTGAAAATGAGGAGGGCTTGAAATGTTTGCTGCAGAAGATCAAATACTACAGCCTTTAATATGGATTATATCTCAACATCAGGGGGAAGAAAATCCTCACAACTGGGTCAAAGGCAACATCATAATAGGTGAAGAAAAGACTGAAATTGTCAAAGATTTCATCTTACTCTGATCCACAATCAACACCCTTGAAACCACTAGTCAAGAAATCAAAAGATGTACATGTTGGGAAAATCTACTATAGGCACTTCTCAAAAGCACTGAAGAAGGATGTTATTTTTAACACTAAGGTGTGTCTGATTCAAGCCATGGTCTTGCTCATTACTTGTTAGGAAAGTCTGATAATGACTAAAGATGATAGGAGAAGAATTGGTGCCTCTCAGCTGTGGTTTTGGAGAAGAGTACTGACTATCCAATGGATTGCCGAAGGAACAGACAGTTATGTTTTGGAAAAAGTGCAATCAGGATGCTCCTTAGAAATAAGAATGAATAAAGCTTAGTCTCATATACTTTGGGCGTTTTGTTAGCAGGGACCAGTACTTGGAGAAGGTCATAATACTTGGAAAATTGGAGAATCAGCATAGAAGAAGAAGACCTACAGCAAGATGGATTGACATGGTACCTGTAACAATGGGCTCAACTATATCACAGATGTTAATGATGGCAGAGAAAAGGGCCAGGTTCAGATCTGCTGTTCATAGGATCTCTGAGTCCTGGTCTACTTGATAACACCTAACAACTGTCTTAGTTATCTACTATTGCTATAAAAAAGATGCCACAAGTGGATAAAACCAACAAGCAGAAATTTATTCTCTAATATTTTATGGGGTTAAAAATCCTAAATCAGAGCACTGGATATAGGGGTAGGTTTTCTCTTTCAGTGCCTTCTAGTTCCAAGAGTTTCCTAGCATAGAAACCTAAGTCCATAGAGTTTGCCTACTTCGAGCTCTTCTGCCCTGATGGTTATGAGGGTCCCCCTTCTCTGCTACTTTTCTCTTATTTCTTGTGAGAAGAGGTATCATAGGTCACACCTCTGGGAAACTCTCCTTCTAAAGGATCAGAACTGTGATGGAATCATCCTCTTAACAATTGCTTGGTTTATCAGATTATGGGACAATCTTTATATGATTGCCACCATTACATAATTACACACACCAATATTTGAGGATGAAACACCATCTTACACACTTTGGGAATGTTATCAAGAGGGGTCAGTCCTTGGAAAAAGACATATTGGGAAAGACGGAGAGTCAGAGAGAGAGAAGAAGACCCTCAACAAGGTGAGTAAACACAGGGACTGTAACAATGGGCTTGAGCATGAGGATGGTGCCGGACAGGGCAAGGTTCTGATGTTCACAGGGTCACTGAGTTGTACTTGACTCTATGGTACTAACAGCTGCATTTTTGAGGGAACATGATTAAAGACACTATTTATGTAACTGTGGTCAGAGCAGTCCAATGAAGCCCTATGTACTCAGCACTCAGTTTTAATGATTATCGACTCAGGGTGATTTTTATTTCTTTTACACAGCACATCTCAACAGCAGCATTATTGACATTTGGCATCAGATAGTTATTTGCCATAGGGGACTGCCCTGTGCATTTTAAGACGTTTTTCAGCATCCCAGGTCTTTACTCATTACATATCAATAGCACCTCATGCTCACTCCTTCTGTCCTCTTCACCCCAGGCTGTCACAATGTCTACATTTCTAGACATTGGCAAATATCTTCTGGGCAATTGGAGCCCTTTGAGAACGACTGATTTATAAACTTTCTTACATCCAAGGCAAGAAGTAGCACATTTAGGGTTCCTGAATTTGATGATCTCTATTCCTTGTACCCATCCTTTTATGTAGTGTCACTTCATATAAAGTCATATGGTTTAATTTATGATAAGGAGAGATTATATCTAATTAACTTCTGAAAAGCTTGGAGTCCTATACAAAACAAGTAATCTGTGAACATTTGGTAGATTTCATCTTGTCATGTATACTATTTATTTTGAAATTTGTTGTTTCTTCCAAGATTTCAGTTATCAGGTTATGCTTCCCAAGAGGAAGTCTGCCTGATTAAGAAAGGAGAACTGGTTCAGCTCTTTGGGGACTAACCTCTCAACTGATCATCACACTTTTCTCCCAAGTGTCTCTGGAGCAGTTTCAATTCAAGGTTAAGCTTTTGAGGTTCTTATTTCTCTGTGGAACACTTGTGAGGCATAGAGGATGGAAGAGTCCTCTGCCTTAGTCCTGAAGTGGCTTAATTCAGCATCCTGAGTCAGAGGCCACAGAGGTAGCGGGTTCTCAGCTGTGTGTCTCTCTGTGACAGGTATTTCAGTTTGATGGGTCTAGATTGACTCACTGGAAAATCTTCATGGACCAGTGGGAGCTTTTCTCAGGACCGCAGTTGTATCTCTGTGGAGAGAACTGTAATGAGAACAGCCAAAGCATGAAAATACTGTGATGGGTTTTTGTTGGGTGATCATGTGCTTCTTTTAAATTTAGTAGTTATTCTTTTACTTTGAAAGCAATGGGAGTCTGGCAAGAAGCACAAGACATTTTGAAAACTACTATCACATTGATCTAGTCATTGACTGAGAGTTTAGTGGAAGAAGGCACAGTATTACTACTGAGATTCAGGACCAGAGAAGACTTGTTCTTGGTTGTCCTTGGAGGAATTTTTTTTCTTCAGTTCACCTGGTACTGTGTTAGGAAGATTAGGAAAGCTAGATAGCCCCCGTTCAACCACCAAGTCATTAGCTTTATGATTATGGTCAGTTGCCAAGTTAGATTCTGACTCAAGATTACCTTGTGTATGTCAGGGTAGGGTTTCAAATGGTAGATTTTCCAGAAGTAAATCACCAGCCCCTTTGGCATTAGCTGAACTAACCAGGGACTCCACATTTACATTTTCTGAATGTAATCTGTGGAGTCATTTCAGGAGGTGGTGGGGTGTTTAGTAATAATCTTGGGACCTTTGGGCAAAGAGATGGATTTCCTACCTCTGAGAGGAAACCAAGACAGTATGAAGCTTGGGAAGCTAACACTCTGGAATAGAGTAGGATTTAGGCTATTTCCCTTTGGGGTGGATGGAGTCCAGGTGTTGCAGTCTGAGGAGAGCAGCACTGATAGTCATAACATTATGTTTCTCTGGAGGTTTGAACTGACCAGTGGCTAGAACAGTGGGGGACTTTCTCCCATGCAATTCACAGCCTCTGAAAACCTTCTGTAGGGTGAGCCATGAGTTGGTTCTGACTTGATAGCAGTGACTGACGACCTGCAAAGTAGATATTAGTATCTCTGCCTTGCGGTGGGAACTCTGAGGTGTTGAGAGGTTAAAGAACTTTCCAGATGTCATGTTGCTATTACTTGAAGAATCCGGGATGGAAAACCAGGAATATAGACTCATAGCAGTTGTGAGTTCTCCTCAACCTCTTCATCAATGAAGTCTTGATGAAAGGACTGATCTTTGTGCCTCTCTCCTCTCTCTCTGTCTTCTCTCTCTCTCCTCTCTCCTCTCTCCTCTCTCCTCTCTTCTTTCTCTCTCTCTCTCTCTCTCTCCCCATCTTTTTAATTGTGAACTTTATTAGTAATTTCCTTCTTGAGTATGGTGCTTAATTATCAAGGCTGTTCCAATTACTGAAAGAAAGAGCTTGTGAAGGCAAGCCAACTTGAAAGTCTAGCATGCAGGACTGGATGATCTGGGAACTAGTCAGTTAACAGTCATGGTGATATTTTCAGATGTGTGGAAGGAAGGCCTGGGAGGAAGGTTATGTCAGGGTAGAAGTGGGTCCTGGAGGAGTGATTTGAACCTTTATTACTACTGAGGGGTATAAGACCGGAGGAAATGAAGGAGAATAATTGTGTAGGAAGTGAACTAGACTTTTGGAAAGGGAAAAGTAATCAAGTGACCAAGTGTGGAAGAAGAGAATTAGAAGTAGAGGTTGTTGTTGATTGCCATCAAGTCAAGAACAACTCATAGCGAACCTATGAACAAAAGGCCTGAAGCTGCTCTATAACTACTGAGAAATAGTTTATCAAAGTTCATAGAGTTTCCAGAGGCATATTGTTTAGGAAGTGGATGCCACTTCTGCTTCCAAGAAGTAGAGGTAGGATGGGTAATAAATATCAAGAATGCTAGGGTGCGCAATGGAATACTATGCAGCACACAGAAGCAATGATTTTGTAAATTACTACCTAACATGGGAGGGACTGGAGAGCATTATGCTAAGTGAAGTAACTCAATCAAATACTGTATAAGACCATTATTGTAGAACAAGTCCGAGGATCCAAGCTACGGGGGGGGGGGAGATTAATCACAGGGTCACACAATTTGATGGGTAGAGGGAGGGATGGGTAAATGAAAGGGGAAAGATACCGTGTGAAAAACAACATATATGAATTTTATGAACTTTGTATGTAAACCACTACAAAAAAAGAAACTAAACCAAAACAACCTACAAAAACAAAGTAAAAAAGAATGCTAGTGTGCAAATCAAGGGAGCAAATGGAGGGGTGAGGAGGAAAAATTGTCAGTAAAAGGGAGTTGAACACATTTGAAGGCATTTATTATAATCTCCATATTTCTAGGAAACATAGCATGTATGAATTATTGAATGGAAACCCAATTTACTTTTGCAAAAGCCCTCCAACCCCCAGACCAAAAAACAGTCAAAGACAATAGAATGGCACCAGTAAATAGAATGGAGACAGTAAACCTTTCCTGGTTGTACCACGTGGTAAAAGAAAAGGGATTTTCCCTTTTCTAATCTGTTTCCATTAATCCAACATTTACCTAAAACATAGTTTTTCTTTCCTGTTCACTAGTGTTTCCAATGATTCTCCGTAATCTACAGAATACACTCAGAAGTTCCCCACAGTCCTTCATCAATTGGTCCCAGATGGTCTCCAGTTTTCTCTTTTGCTATTCTCCCCCTTATTCCAACTACACATGCACGGTTTTCACAGACTTGCATTGATTCTTCTGCTTCCTTAGACTACTTTTTCTTCTTCTACACATAGCCAACTCTCACTAGCCTTTTGCTATCACAAGCGTGTAGATATAGAAAGGATTATTATGTAATTCACCACTCAGTGAAGGAGCTTCCTGTTTGTGTTATTTCAGGTCACTCCCTCAGACGGCTACCTCGTGGTGGTGACTTCATGGCTGCCACTCACAATGTGACTGAATTCCTTTTCCTGGGACTTTCTTCCAATCCAGAGGTGCAGAAAGTTTGCTTTGTGATATTTTTGCTCCTGTACACAGCGATTGTGCTGGGGAACCTCCTCATTGTGCTCACAGTCACAACCAGCAGAAGTCTCTCCTCCCCCATGTACTTCCTTCTCAGTTACCTGTCCTTCGTGGAGATTTGCTACTCTTCTACCACGGCCCCTAAACTTATCTTGGATCTCCTGGCTGAGAGGAAAGTCATATCTCTGTGGGGCTGCATGACACAGCTTTTCTTCATCCACTTCTTTGGTGGCACCGAGATTTTTCTGCTCACTGTGATGGCCTACGACCGCTACGTGGCCATCTGCAAGCCCCTCAACTACACGAGCATCATGAACCGGCAAGTGTGTGGTGTCTTGGTGGGAGCTGCATGGGTAGGGGGCTTTGTACACTCCTTTGCTCAAATCCTTCTTATCTTTCACTTGCCCTTCTGTGGTCCCAATGTGATGGACCACTATTTTTGTGACCTGCTTCCTCTGCTCAAACTTGCCTGCTCTGACACCTTCCTCATTGGTCTGCTGATTGTGGCCAATGGAGGGACTCTGTCGGTGATCAGCTTCGTGGTTCTCGTAGCCTCTTATGTCGTTATCCTCTTCCATCTGAGGACACAAAGCGCTGAGGGACGGCGCAAGGCACTCTCGACCTGTGGGTCACATATTACTGTGGTCCTCTTATTCTTCGGACCGTGTATCTTCATCTACCTGAGGCCGTCTGACACTTTGTCTGTGGACAAGATGGTGGCCATATTCTACACAGTGATCACCCCTCTTCTCAACCCTGTCATTTACTCCTTGAGAAATACTGAAGTGAAGAAGGCCATGAAAAAATTGTGGATCAGGGCTATGAAACTAGATGAGAAATAGAGGCTGCGCTGTACAGACCCGTTCTTGGGATTAGAATGAAGCTGAGTCCATATGGAAAACTTGGGAAAGATGGAATGGATGGAAAAGAATAAATGCTTGATATTTGTTAGTTCTAGGTTATTCTACCTTACATTGATCTTAAAAAAATTTTAAAATTTAAATAGATTATATGATCATAGATATGTTGCAGCTAATTAATAAGTGTCTGTTTTTAGATGTACAGATAATGCAAATTTTTATTTTAATAAGTTATAAAATAACTTATAATAAATTCTTTTTTAAAAATTATAATTTATTTTCTTTAACAATCTAAGAAGTTCACAGCTATCAGCAGTTCCAGTGCAGTTTTAGGTGCACTTGGGAATTTGGGAATCTCAGTGGAACTGTTAGTGTAGCAAACCTTGTGGGTAAAATACTTGCATGTGTGAAGGGATCTCTCTAAAATTGACCTCATTGGTTTCCTTTTCAGCAAACTGACCTGGTCCACTCAACATGGCTTTTATTGTTTCTGATGTTAGTGCATGTTCTCTTTTTACATGAATAAATCATGGCCATCAGAAGATATCAATTTTACATACATGGCATTTGGCCTTCACAGCCACCATAAGTTTTCTCCTCTCCACCCATTATGCTCTTTGAAATTCTACTTCATTTCTGTAGGAACTTTAGTAGCTTTTCATGGTCCCATAGTCACCACAGCTACCACAACTGGGCCCCTGCACACTAACACATAAAATATATTCTTATGGACATATTGTACCTAATTGGCCATTTTTCTGTTGTTAAGACATGTAGACAATTTCTAATTTTTAAAACTATTACTAGCACTGTGGTAAATATTTTTGAAAAGAACTCTCTTTAATCATTTTGCTAATTCTTTTTCTTCCTTTAGTGAATTTACTGTGTTAAAAGATATAAAGACTTTTAGGTAGAGTGTGTAATTGATTCTCTGAAAGGTTGTAGCAATTTCTTTTCTTGTGGGTATGCACTGAACAAAATAGAACACTATAATGGAGAAGGGACACCCTGCTTGGAAGGGTGGAGGGACTGTGTTGGAGAGGAAGACCCTGGATAAGATGGATTGACTCAGTGACTAGGGCAATGGGTGTAGGTGTGTCGGAGTGAGTGAGACAAGCTCAGGACAGGGCAGGCTTCAGAGCTGTTGTACGTAGGGTCATGATGAGTTGCAGGCAACTCGATGGCACATAACAACAAAACAATGACAATGAATTTTTTTGGAACTGAAATAGAGTATTTGCTCAGTCCAAGGATTTTCTCTGTACAGCTTAAACAGTTGCTACCCAGTCTGTTCCACTTCTTGATGACCCCATGTTTTACAGAGTAAAATGATATTGCAGAAGATTTGCAAGAATGTGACCTTTTAGAAGTAGGTTGCCTTTCTTCTGAGGCACTTGCAAATGTGTTAAAACTTCTCCCTTTTATGTTAATAGTAGGTTAATTAAATGTTCAATTGTCCTCCACCTACGGCCTCCATAGTATCTCCTGTCTAGGGTGGGGAAAAAAAATTGAAACTATACAGCAGAGGAATCTGGAAGTCACAGCTTTAAATAGTTGATGAAAGAAACAAGGGACCACTAACAGTGGGACCAATTGACAACACATATTTCCTAGCAAAGCGTACTGGTGAAGCCCATGTATTATTTCTGGGGTATTTCTGTTAACATTCCATAATTTGAGCCAAAGCTATAATACATCAATCAAAGTCAAATTCAAGGGCATTTTGCAAAATTATTAGTGTGTCAGCTTGATTACTAACTGAGAGGTTGGTAGTTCCAGGCCATCCAGCAGAACTGCATAAGAAAGGCCTGGTGATCTACATCTCAAGGATCTCTGCCACTGAAACTCTATTGTCCCTGGTGAAGAACAAGAAGGTTACCATTCATGGTAAAGTAGCCTGCCAACAAAAAGAAGAAGACCTTCGTTGAGACGGCTTGATCCAGTGGCTGAAACAATAGTGTCCAACACAGCATTCAATAAGAAAATGGTGCAGTGTTTCATTCTGTTGTTGACGTGGTTGCTGTGATCTGAAGCTGACTTGACATTACTTTAAAAATAGATGAGTAACTAGTAAAATGTGTACCGGGATCCAAGGAGGGAAGGGGTAGGAGCAGAGAGGTGAGGATGGCTAGGGATGAGATCACAAGGTTTCACAATTTTGGTGGGTGGAGGAAGGGGGTGAAGGAAATGGGAAAGATCCTGTAGGGTCCC
>NW_006399939.1:33979-38314 GCF_000299155.1 Elephantulus edwardii | reverse complement strand
TTTTCAGGAGTGCTTTACTTGTTGAAGAATGGAATTGGTATTTGTATTGGGATTGCATTGAGCTTGTAGATAGCCTTTGGTAGAATTGCCATTTTCACAATATTGAGTTTTCCTATCCATGAGCATGGTATAGTCTTCCATTTATCCAGGTATTTTTTTTTTTTGTTTCTTGTAATACTGTTTTATAATTTTCTTTAAATAGCTCTTTTGTGTTTCTAGTTAGATTTACTCCCAAGTATTTAATCTTGGTTAGCTATTGTGATGGGTATTGCTTTTCTTAGCTCCATTTCTGTATTCTCTTTGTAGAGAAATCCAATTGATCTTTGTATGTTGATCTTACATCCTCCCACTTTGCTGAACTGGCTGACTATGTTCAGTAGTTTTCTCACTGAGTCTTTAGAGTTTTCTAAGTATACTATCATATCATCTGCATATAGGGATAATTTTACCTGCTATATGCCAATTTGGATACTTCTTATTTCCTTCTCTTATTTCTACTGCTGGGACTTCCAATATAATATTTAATAGGAGAGGTAATAATAGGCATCCTTGCCTAGTTCTCATTCTCAAAGAAAATCCCTTTAATAGCTCTCCATTGAGAAAGATATTGGATCTTGGTTTTGTGTATATACTTTTTACTATGTCGAGGAAATTCCCCTTCTGTTTCTATTTTGTTAAATGTTTTAATCAGGAAATGGTGCTAGATTTTGTTAAAGGCTTTTTCTGCATTAATTAATAAGATAATGTGGTTCTTGTTCTTTGCTTTGTTAATGTGATGAATTACACTGTTTTTCTTGCGTTGAATCATCCTTGCACACCTGTTATGAATCCCACTTGGTCATGGTGAATTATTTTTTTTATACTATTTGTATTGTTTTGGCCAGGAGTTTACTGAGGATTTTTTCATCTATGTTCATGGGAAATAGCAGCCTACCCATCAACGAATGAATGGATAGAGAAGCTGTAGTATATTCATACAATGGAATACTATGCTGCATTGAAAAACAAGGAACTCATGCAATATTATTCAAAATGGGTCACTCTGAAAGACATTATGCTGAGTGAAGTATCTCAGTCACAAAAGGACAAACACTGCATGGTACCACTGTTGTAAAACAGGACTGACCTTGGGGTTGAAGAGAGACTGAGAAAGATGGGTTCAGTAATGTATACTGCATTGAAACAGATGAGGGAGAAAAGTGTTTAAAAGGGATATGTGATTAGGTATTTCTGTCATGATAAGAGTCTAGAGCGAAGGCTACATGGAGGAGAGGACCTGGGGGAGGGTTTGTAAAACAGTGAAAGAATTTTTTTTACTTTTCAAAGAGGGTAGTGTACTAGGAGGGAGGGTTGGGAGGGGAGAAAAGTGGAGGGGAGAAAACAATGAATGAATGGAAATCCAAAGTCTCTGTAAATTTTTACTGAAATTAATAATAAATTTAAATAAACACACACACACACACACAAAGAAATAGCAGCCTAAAGTTTTCTATTTTGGTGATATCTTTACGGGACTTTGGTATGAAGATGTTTGCTTCATAGAATGACTCTTGAAGAATTTCATCTTTTCCTGAAAGACTTTATGTAGAATTGGTGTCAGTTCTCTGAATGTTTGATAAAATTCACTCGTAAGACCATCTGGTCCAGGTGTGGGTTTTTATTTTTTTGTTAGATGTTGTTTTATTACTTACTCAATTTGTTTTGTAATGGGTCTGTTCAGATGTTCTACTTCAGTGTATCAATTTAGATAGGTTGTGAGTTTCTAAAAATTTGTCCATTTCCTCTAAATTTTTATATTTGTTTGAGTATAGTTTTCCATAAGACTCAATTGTTAACCTTTTTATTTTAGTTGGTTCTGTTGTGACATTGTCCCTTTCATCTCTTAGATTATTTGTGTCCTCTTTTTTTTTTTTTTTTTTGTCTTTGTTAGTATTGCTGGTAGTTTGTTGATTTTATTAACCTTTCCAAAGAACAAACTCCTGGTTTTGTTGATGGTTTCAATTGTTTTTCTGTTTTCTATTTCATTTATTTCTGCTATAATTTTTATAATTTTTTGAGGATGTCATGTTTTCTTCCTGTTCTTTCTGAAATTGTTGGAGATGTTGGATTAAAGAATCAATTATAATTTTTTTCTTGCCTTTTGATGTGCTTGCTTATTGTTATATGTTGACCTCTAATAATTGCTTTGGCTGTTTCCCAGAGGTTTTGCTAAGTTGTATTTTCATTGTCCTTTGTTTCAAGAAACTTTTTTTTTTCCATCTCACATACTTTGGGCATGTGCCCAGGAGAAACATCATGCTTAGAAGGATAGAGAGACAGCACAGGAGAAGAAGACAAGACTGGTTGAGATGAACTGATGCAGTAAGTGGAGTGATGGGAATTGGTTTGTCTGAATTAGTGAGACTGGCTCAGGACAGGGCAGGGTTCAGAGCTGCTGTACATAGGGTTGTCACATAACAACCACCACCATCACCAACACCCATTCATGTTATAGCAGGGTGTTGTTCAGCTTCCAGATATGTGGTATTTTTCTCCTTTATCCTCCTGCTATTAATTTCTAATTTTGTAGCATTATGGTTTGCTAATATGCTTTGTATTATTTCTATGTTTTTGAATTTATTGATGCTTGCTTTGTGACCTAAAACATGATCTATTCTGGAGAATGTTCCATGCACTTCGGACAAAAAGAGATATTGTGCTTTACTTGTTTGGGGTATATATATAAACCTATGAGTTCCAATTGGTTTACTGTGTGGTTTAATTCTTCAGCATCTTTATTGAATTTCTTTCTGGTAGTTCTGTCTTCTCTTGTGAGTGGTGTATTGAAGTCTCCTACTATTATTGTGGTGGTGTCTATTTCTCTTTCAAGTTCTGTTAATGTTTGCTTTGTGTATTTTGCAGCTCTGTCATTTAGTTCATAGAGTTTTGCTATGGTTATGTCCCCTTTTCCAATTGAGCCTTTAAGCATTATATAGTGACCTTCCTCGTCCTTTGTGAGGATTTTTATGCTGAAATCCCTTTTGTCAGAGATTAATATTGCTACTCTTGCTTTTTTCTGGTTGCCATTTTTTTGGGGTATATTTTTTTTCCACCCTTTTATTTTTAGTCTTCTTGTATCATCACTTTTCAGGTGTGTTTTTTGTTGACAGTGTATTGAAGGGTTTTGGTTTTTTATCCAACCTGCTACTCTTTCTCTTCAGTGGTGCATTTCAACCATTCACATTCAGCGTAACTACTGAGAAGCAAGGTTTTTTTGCTTTAATTTTGTGGAGTTCTTTCTGGTGCTGTTGCTCATCACTCTGGTCCATCCTGCTTCTGCGGCATCTCTGTAAGGAAGACTTCCCTCAGTGTTTCATACACGTTGCTAGGGCCAACTTATCGTAAGCTTCTATATTCATTCTAACTTTCCATTTTCTTAGCCATAAGTACTAGGAACATTCAGTTACTGTTTGATGAGACTATATACCTATCCTTTTTTTTCTTTTGATCCCAAGAAGGAAAAGGTCAGAATTGAAGCTATTTGAGATCCCACAGGTAAAATATCATGGCTACTGTGAATGGCAAACAGATCTGATAATGATTTCATGAAAGAATTTCTCAAATATTTTCCATTCTCAAAAGTTCAATATTCGTTAGTTGTCTTTTCACCTGCATATATGTGCAAGCACGTGCACACACCCCCCTTTTCTGTTAGCCTACAACAATCTTGGATAGAAAAAAAAAACAACTAACTTGTGGTGTTTTTTTTTTAAACTTGAAAACTAAAGTGGTCCTTGCCACTCATTTGGGAAGAGTTCTCTGGCTGACAAGTTAGAAATCTTTGTAAGAACAGAAAGGATCTATTTTTGAAACAAAATTTCGCAGAAGTAGTACAAGTTATTTTAACCTCTGAAGGACATCTAACATCTTATTTATCAATATTCTGTGTGAAACGTTGGAATAGGGCTTCATGTCCACTGTATCTACGGCAGTAGAATTAGTACACAGAGGAGTGTTGTGAGGAGGAGGCAAGGGACGAGCACAACGTTGAACAGTAACATCGATACTTTATAGACTAGGAAATGAAGCACCAGAGAGGTTTAATCATTTGCCAAAAGCCACATAGTTCATATTTGAATAGATTTGTAGATGTTTCTTGCATCTTTCACTTTGGCAGAGATTTTTACATTGCAGAGAAATAAGGACTTCATCTTGGTCTTGTTGTATACCATAGAGTGTTTTCTAGACTAAATTATTCTGTAATTGAGAAATTACCTAGGGTCCCTCCATAGGAAAGAAGCTAAAAGGAGCACATAGTCAAACAGAGTGGATTATATTTGGGGTGGGGGTGGGGTT
>NW_006399939.1:31380-33879 GCF_000299155.1 Elephantulus edwardii | reverse complement strand
AACCCTTTCCAGGACAAATCTGTTTGTTTTCCTAGCAGTCCATGGTATTCTCAATACTCTTCTCCAGCACCACAGCTCAAAGGCATCAATTATCCTTCTATCCTCCTTGGTCATTGTCCAACTCTCTGATGCATAACAAGTGATTGCGAAATAAAAGTGAAAAAAACCTTCTGAAGATGTGACTTAAGATAAAATATAGTTGTAGAAGCCCTAAAAAACCCCCTCCCAAAGCCCCCCCAAACAGGACAAAGACTAACTGTATGTGAAATGTTGCAATTAAAATCTAGAAGTTCCATTAACGTCTGGCATAAATGAAATGGCATCACTGGGGTTGGTATAACCCACTGTAGTAACTCCTGGGGTCCTTCTTCACCTTCAACTCCCTGGACCTCCTCTGAAACTGAGTTACACAAAATCCTTAGTAGTGTTTATTATAAATTTTTATCATAAAATAATGTGATAAATAGAACTATAAATTGCTTACATGTAAGATTTCTAATATATGTGAATTATAACAATAAATTTTTGCTTAATTTTTTCTGTACGGAATTACAACATTAGTTACAACATTATTTGTGACTCCATGAGAGCCCTTTTCTCTCTCTTTTACGTTATTATTTCATTCTAAAAAGGTTGTTGATGTGTTGCTGTGTTGCTCTTAGGTGCTGCTGAGTCGACAACCATACATAGGGACTCAATAAAGAGCGGATCAGAACCTTCTATGCTGCTCCATCCTCACAAACTCTGCCATGCTCAAGCTCATTGTTTTGGTCCATATACTTGAGGTTCTTTCTTTCTTTTACTGACTCTCTACTTTCCAAAGTATTAGGTATTTTTCTAAGAAGAGTCCTTCCTGAAGACATGCCCAAAGTACGTAAGATGAAGTTTCACCATCCTTGACTCAAAGCAGCACCCTGGTTGCAGTTCCTCCAAGACACATTTGATCTTTGGGCAGTTGATGGCACTTAGAATACTCTTTGCAAACACCACACATCCAAGGCATTGCTTCTTCCCATTAGAATTATTTCTTCAGTATAGATATTGAATACAGCCCTGACACATATCTTTCTTGACTTTTTAAACCAAGGAATTATTTCTTTTTTCTGTTTGGATAACTGCTTCTTAGTCTGTGTACTAAGTTTTGCATGAACAAATGTAAATGTTCTAGATTTCTGTTCATTTCAATTTGTTTTGATCCACACAGTCGAATGTGCCTTTGCATACTCAATAAAATGTAACTTAACATCTTTCTGGTATTTTCTGCTTTCAGCCAAGAGTGAGAGTTATTGATTTCTCTCTTTCTCTCTCTCATCCATCTGTAGTCTTCCCCTCCTCCTCCTCCTCATCATCTCTATCCATATATATCTATGAATATTTATAGTGATTTTAACGAAAATTTACAGAAAAGTTGGATTTTCATTCATTCATTGTTGCATAAATTCCTCCTGCTCTCCACCCTCCAGTTCACTTTACTATGCACCTTATTCTGGACTGTTACAAATAATGAATAATTATATATTCCTTTTAAACAGTTCTTCCCTTTATCCAATTTAATGCAGTGTTCATTATTTATCCCCTCTTTTCTTAGTTTCCCCCCCACCTCCATGTCAGTCCTGTTTTATAACAGTGGCATTATACAGTGTTTGTCCTTTTGTGACTGAGATATTTAACTAAGCATAATGTCCTCCATGGTCACCCATGTTGTGTAATATTTTATGAGTTCTTTGTTTTTCAGTGCTGCATAGTATTCCATTGTGTGCATATGCAATAACTTCTCTATCAGTTCATTAGTTGATGGGCACTTAGGTTGCTTCCATCTCTTTGCTATTATGAATATGCAACAGTAAACATGGGTGTGCATGTATCTATTTGGATAGCACCTCTAGTTTCATTAAAGTATATTCCTAGTAGTAGAATAGCTGGGGAAAATGGAATTTCTACTTCCAAATTTTTGAGAAAGTGCCATACCGCTTTCTATAGTGTTTGTATCATTTTACACTTCCACTAGCAATGAATAAGGGTTCCAATTCTGCCACAACTTCACTAGCATTTGTTGTTTGCAGCTCTGTTGAACTTTGCTGTTGTTGTTGGGGTGAGAAGATATCTCATAGTTGTTTTGCCTTGCATCTCTCTTATAGTTAGGGATCTTGAACATTTCTTCATGTGTTTGTCATCTGAATTTCTTCTTTGATGAAGTGTCTGTTCATATCCTATGCCAATCTCGTGACGGGATTGTTTGCCTTTTTCTTGTTGAAGTGTTTTAGTATTCTGTAAATTTTAGATATGAGTCACTTGTCAGGTATGTCATTACTAAATGTTTTTCCCAGTCTGTGACTTTCCTTTTTACCTTGTTGGAGAAGATTTTTTATGTGCATAGGGATTTGATTCTTAGAAGGTCCCATTCATCTATTTTATTCTCTCCTGGTTGTAGATTTTTCAAGATGCTTGGAAGACTGTTCATATTGCGGATTAGTGCTTTCATAGTTCTTCCAAGTTTTT
>NW_006399939.1:14002-31280 GCF_000299155.1 Elephantulus edwardii | reverse complement strand
AAATAAAACAAACAAACAAACAAACAAACAAACAAACAAACAAACAAAATTATGAAGCGTCACCTCTGTTCCTGTAAGATGAGTAAGTAGATAGAGAAACATGAAGAAGTAACAAGTTCCCTTCATGGTCCCGGGACTCATGGCTAAGAATCAAGTCAAAGGCTTTTAAGTCTCACTTGTAACAATCCTTACATAAATGCCAGCTTCAAAGCACAAAAAGTTGAAATAAGAAAAGCCTGAGTTTCAAGTTAGCTTCCTTCATCACCAGCATTGTGAAAAGGTTTTTATTTTTATAGGTAGTTGCTTTCAAGTCAGCTCTGCTTATGGTGACCTTGTGAAAACAGAAGGAAACATAGCCTGGTCCTGCTTGACGTCACAAGATTTACTCTTCTTGATTTCACTGTTGCAGCCATCACAGCAATCCAGCTCAGGAAGGTTTCTCTTGTTTCCAACAAGCCTCTGACAAATTAGACATTGTTGTAATGGAGGAGGATAGGACAGAGTAGACAGATAATTATCCTTTCAGGTTTGTGATTTGCCTTTAGAAGATATAATCTCATTCTGTTTTCAAAATAACACTATATAAAAAATATTTGTAATCTCCCTTTTCAAATGAAAATTGTAGATTTAGAAGGGATTCTGTACTTGTTTAAGGTCACAGAAACAAGAGGTAACATTGCTCTAACTTGAACTCAGTTTCTTTGACCCCAAGCCCTGTGCTTTTGACCTATGCCACTGTGTCTTTACCTCTTTCTAACATGCAGAGGATTGGCCAGGACTACAAGGTGACTTTTGAAGTTTGTGACTATCAAATCAGGATATTTTTGAGTTTGCTAGCAGGAGTGGTTTGAACCTTTATTCTTACTGAAGGTCAAAAGTATGGAGGAAATAAAGGTACCAGTAAGGAGAATAATCAAGTAGACATTAAGCTAGACTTTTGGAAAGGGAAAAAAATCATCAAGTGGCCAAGTGTGGAAGGAGAGAATTAAGAGAAGCAGTACAGGTCAGAAGAGTAATAAATAACTTCCACAAACCAAAAGAGTGCTGGGGGCAGGGGAAGAAGAAGCTGCAGGCAAAAGACTACTGAAAATATTTGAAGTCATAGGTTAGAACCCACACATTTACCAAGAGACAGAGTTTGTATGAATTGTTGAATGGAAAACCAGTATTTTGGAAAAATAAACCCTCTATATTTTCAAAGTGAGTTGCCTTTCCAGTGAACTAGCACTTCCAATGATTCTCCATCATGTATAGAATATCCTCCTCATTAACTGGTCCCAGACTCCAGCTCCAGCTCTGTCTGTTGCTTTCCACTTTTCTGCGCCACCAAGGACCCATTTTCACAGACTTGCCCTTGCTCTTCTGCCTTGTTAGACTGCTCTTCACTTTGCCCACCAGCAGTTAATTCCTACTAATTTTTTGATATCAAAGCTTCTCAGATATTGGAAATATTGCTTCATCTCCATGAAGGACTGTCTTATTTTGTATCATTTCAGATTGTTGTGCTCTGATAACTACCTCCTAATGGTGACTTCATGGCTGCCACTCACAAGGTGACTGAATTCCTTTTCCTGGGACTTTCTTCCAATCCAGAGGTGCAGAAAGTTTGCTTTGTGATATTTTTGCTCCTGTACACAGCGATTGTGCTGGGGAACCTCCTCATTGTGCTCACAGTCACAACCAGCAGAAGTCTCTCCTCCCCCATGTACTTCCTTCTCAGTTACCTGTCCTTTGTGGAGATTTGCTACTCTTCTACCACGGCCCCTAAACTTATCTTGGATCTCCTGGCTGAGAGGAAAGTCATATCTCTGTGGGGCTACATGACACAGCTTTTTTTCGTCCACTTCTTTGGTGGCACCGAGATTTTTCTGCTCATTGTGATGGTTTGCTACATGACCATCTGCAAGCCCCTCAGCTACACGATCACCATGAACCAGCAAGCGTGTGGTGTCTTGGTGGGAGTGCATGGGTAGGGGGCTTTGTAAACTTTTTGCTCAAATTCTTCACATCTTTCACTTACCCTTCTGTGGCCCCAGTGTGATTGACCGTTGTTTTTGTGACCAGTTTCCTCTGGGCAAACTTGCCTGCTCTGACATCTTCTTCATTGTTCTGCGAATTGTTGCCAATGGAGGGACCCTGTCAGTGATTTTTGTGGTTCTCTTATGCCTCTTATGCCATTATCGTCTTCCATCTGAGAACACAAAGCTCTGAGGCACAGTGAAAGGCACTCGCGACCTGTGGGTTCGCTATTACTCTGGTCATCATATTTTCTGGACCATCTTTGTCTCTAAGGAGCACTCTAGCTGCACTTTCCCCAAAACATATCTGTTATTTCTTTTGGTAGTCTGTGGAATATTCAGTATTCTTCTCTAAAACCACAATTCAAAGCAGCTTAACTCTCTTCCTTTGTGACCATTGACTCTTGTTCACATGGCTCTTCCTAATTTTTCAGTGCTGTCCAGTTCTTTTTGGTAAATTGACTCTGTATGTTCCAGTTTAAAAAAAAATATTTCATGTAGTCGTGTTTTATAGTTTTCCGTATAAAGCTCTTCTGTGTTTCTGTTTAGGTTTATTTCCAGATATTTAACCTGTGGTTAGCTACTGTAAATGGTATCGCTTTCTTAGTTTACTTTTTCATGCTTTCTTTCTTATTGTAGCGCAATCCCACTGCTTTTTGTATATTAATCATGTGTCCTGCCACTGTACTAAACTTGTCAACTAGGTCTAACAATTTTTTGTTGAGTCTTTGAAGTCTCCATGCATACAATCTCCCTTTCATGCTTCCTGGATCATGCAGGATTTTGCTCATAGCATTTCTCAGTATTGCTATTTGAATCATGAATTTGTTTTCCAGTTCTTTCAGCTTGAGAAATGCTGAGCAAGATCTTTCCTTTTTATTCTTTTACTCCAGCTCTTTGCAAATTTTGCTGTATTATTTTGCTTTGCCTTCTTGAGCTGCTCTTTGAAATTAGTTTCCTTTAATTACCACTTCATACTAAAAAAGTTATTGATAATATGGGAAAAGCTGGAGAGCATTGCGCTGAGCGAACTAACTCAGTTTCAGAGGGAAAATTTGGCATAAAACCATTATTGTAAAAGTAGCAGGATAACTAATAAGATGTGCATGAAAGTCCAAAGATTGAAGTAGAGGGGACAGAGAACCTGAAAGCCTCACAGAGTTCAGTAAGCAGAGGGAGGAGTGAAATAATTAGGAAAGATCCAGTGGGGACTTGAAAATATGGGGTGGTAGTGGGTATAGATCAATGGGGGTTAATTTTACAAAACCCAATGTATGAAAACGATCATATGAAACACAATGTGAATGAAGGAATGAAAAAGAAAAAAATTATTGGTATAGATTCGCAAATACTACATAATCTGACTAAAATACCAACAAATTTACAAGATCATCAACTATAACAACACCAGCAGTAATGAAAAATAACAGAACTGCTGATAACACATGCAGAAAAAAACCATTGATTTAAAGAATCACAGTAATTGAGTAGTAATGACAGTCAGACTACGGTTCCAGGAGAAAATTTGCACTAAGTTTTAGCTTAGTATGGAGCTTGGATATATGAAGAATAATTTTGTTATCATAACTAACCACTGAGATATTTTTATAATAATAATACATGTCTGATGAAGTACTACATAAGCTTTTTTACAGCCCATTATCAAGATAATGGGCTATAAAACCAAAATATCTCTAACCCTCTAACAGTCTCATCTGTATTGCTATTCAGGAGACAAAGCTATCGGTTATGAAACCCTAGTATGAAGCCCCTCCTTGTCAAAACTATGTGCTAATAATTTGTGGTTAAATGTTTAGAACTTTAGGAGTGATAAATGCAGTCTATTGTTTAGATATAATATTTCTTAGTTTGTATGAATTACATCATTATTCCCTGAACTAGCTATTGTTGGGAGAGCTGGTTAGGCATGTAGTAACACATGTGATAATTTTATATAAGTAATTTTTACTCTTTGTTTATCCATCTTGAAAGTGAATGAGTAGGATGAGATGATCCCCAAATACCTTCTACAGCTGACTTTTTAAAATTCAGGTGACATGTCTGAAGCATGTGTATGATGTGGCTTGTGTCAATTTGTTTAGAGTCTTCCTGACATCTTTGTTCAATAAGAGGTGAAAGTTGGGATCAGACATTGAGAACCTGTTAAATATGCTCGTGATGGGTACAGAGGACAGAGGATAGGATATTGGAAATTCTTTAATCATTCATTTGAGAAGGAAAAGAAAAAAAAAATCAAACCACTGTGGGCCGGAACAAGAGGGGCCTAATCATGAAAGGACAAATAGTAGTTTCAACTTTATAATTGGATTAATTAGAAGATAGATAGGTTCCTTAGCCTCCGAATGAATCAACTGGGAAGATGACTCCCCTCTGCCCTCCTCTTCCAACTTAGAAACTCCCCAGACAGGGGATGCTAGAAAAGGTCAGGGAATTCAATCCTCTAATCTCAATTATCCATCTCACACATTTTAAATTCTTGGGACTTCTCCATCTGGAAAATATCTTCCGGAGTCCTTTTTTTTTTGGTGAGTTTTAGAGTACACTTATCCTGTTATAGTCTCCTTGAGACTTTCTGGTGTGACTGACAGTCTTTAAGTGCCTGATCAGCACATTTAGGTTGAGATATTCATGGCAGCTTGTGAGGTTCTGGGAAACATAGACATTTAGCAATATCTTTTATATGTGGAACAGATTTTGATTCAATTGTATTCATTGAGCACTTGCCATGGATGGGAAGACCATTGTATACTCGTTGCTACACATTTTCTTTTTCCCCACACATTTTCATACATGGCGATCCTTCAATTTGCTCCACAGATGGGTCAGACTTTAACCATCACCCTAGTCACATCTTCTTCCTAGTTAAAGGTAAGGGTTTCCAGATCTGTGATAAACCTACCTTACACATTGGCCTATTAGGGAAGAAGTTATAATTCTTTTGATCTGAGTCTTTGACACCATGGTCAGTGTGGAACAGTTTGCAGTTAGTTTCCAGTCCTCTGGTGAGTCAGGTATTTTTCAGGAAAAATCTCTTGAGAAATTCAAGTGACCTGATTAAGACATTCTAACAGCTGACCTTTATTTATTTATTTTTTGAGAGATAAAAGCTAACCTTAATTAATCAATGCAGAGATTAGACTCTCAGAAACTCCAACTTTGCTCAGATTTCCAAGTTTCAAACCTCTGAATAGAAAGCCAGGCTTTATATTTCTTACATCACTTTCCCTTTAGACTTTATTGGTTGAATAATGTTTTTTTTTCTGGGGTGATATGGTGCACATATATCAGCTTTTTACTACAAAAGGCATCCTGAAGAAAAAGAGACATAAGAATCAACACAACAAACAATATTGAAGGTAGGTTCATTCATTGAGTGAAGTGGGGTGTGCTTTGGATTTTACTTGAAAAAGCAGTGTGTAGTTGTAGACTAGATACTCTTACTCTCATATATTTTAGCTTTCATTGTTTTTATAGTACAATAATGATGTTCATTTTTCTTTGAAGTATATATAAGAACAGTGGAGGACCAGGGGATCAAACCTGTAACATTTATTGTGTCTTAGTTCTGATTCTGGGGCAACATGGGAAACAACAGACACTATTTTGCCCCTGAAAACTTACATTCCTTTTTTGGATAAATGTGACAGATGAGATGCAGGTAAAGGATAATTTAACCCTTGGTGACAAAGGACTAGAATTAAAAAAATCAGCTAAGGAAAATCTTACAAAGGCTTCCTTTTTGGTGGTCCAGTTTTGTTGATTCCTGAAATATCTTCTCTTCCACAGGTCCTTTAAGCCCTAATCAGGCTGTCTGGGTACAAATTGTACATTCCTCTAGCCTATAAATGGATAACTAAAATTAAACCACATTATTGTTAATTCTTTTATTTATTCATTCAAACTTTACTCTTCAGCTCTGTTTTGTCATTTGTTATATATGTCTTTACTCTCTTCACGTTCTTCCTCCATTCTGGCACTACTGTAGGAAGCCAGGAAGCCTCTAGTATAGAGTGTTCATTAACCAGCTGCATGATTCTGGGTCTTTGATTCTACTTGTGTAAGAAGAGAAAGTTGGTCTACAAGATCCACAGTTTCCTTCCAATGTTAACAGCTGATGATCAGTGAAGGGAACTGTGAAGTCACCATCTGACTCCTCTGATGAAATGATATTTTTGAGGAAAAGAAATGATGGAGGAAGCCATATTAGTCTTATTTTTTGAAACTCTAAAATATCTATAATACAGAAATTAAAATGAACAACCATGATGTAGACACCAGATTTGTTATGAAGATGGAAACTGTTTTCATAGGTGTGTTGGGGCCAGCTCATATTAACCATTTATGTTTATTCTAGATTTATGTTTTCTTAATCACAAACACTGGAAATGCTACTATTTGGTGTGACCCATGTATTTCCCTCCAGATTTTCTATCTTTGACCTGAATAATCGAGAAGTCAGAATTAGGGTTAATTTAGACCTCATAGATAAAAATGCCACTGATAGTTTCTGGTCTAAGAACCTCTGTCTGAAATGATTTCTCAAATATTTATAATTTCTACTCAGAGGTTTAATAAATGATAGTTTTCTTTCCATCCATTCTAAAATAACAAAATAATTTGTTCTTTATATATCTCTATCTATGTTTGAGTTGTGGTATTGAGGAAGAGTATACCAGACATACCATGGATTGCCCAAAGAGTAAACAAATCTATCTTGGAGAAATTGTAACCAGGATGCTCCTTACAGACAAGGATGGTGAAACTTCATATAATTTGAGCATATTATCCAGAAGGAAAAGTTCTTGGGAAATAAAGACTTCATGCTTGGAAAAGTAGGGGGTCATCGAAGAGAGGACAATCCTCAATGAGATACAGTGACAGACACAATGACTACACCAATGAGCTTAATCATGACAAAGATAGTGAGAATGACACAGGATAGGGCAAGGCTCAGATGTATTGTTCATAGGGTCACTATGAGTCATAGTTGCCTAGAAGACACCTAACAGCAACATCTATCTATCTATCTATCTATCTATCTATCTATCTATCTATCTATCTATCTATCTATCTAATCTATCATCTCTTTGTTAACCTTCAAGAACTTTGGACTAGAAAAGAATACCTATTTTTTTTAACGTAAAAAACTAAAGTGGTCTTTGCAACATCTCTACGAAGACTTCTTTCACTGACACTGAAAGTCTGAAGTCATCATAGGAAGTAATAACATTCAATTTTGAAGCTAATTTTCATAGAAAGTAATAAGTCATTTTCCCCCCTGCAGGTGACATAAGTCCATCCAATATTCTTATCTTTTACAATAAGGTCATGCGTGTGAAACGATGGTATAGAGTGTAGAGTCCAAACTTAGTTACCAGGCTTCAACTGTGCTCTTTGGAGGTGGGTCTTTATCATTGCCATTGAATGAGAATGGACTCAGAGGTGATGTGAAGTTGTAAATCACAAAGGATATTGCCCATCTTTCTCCCTTGGAGCAACTGGTAGATTTGAATCACCTACTTTTGGGTTGGTAGTGTATCTCTCTGCTCACTAGGCAACTAGAGCTCTGGAGGATGAGTATAAGGAGATGTACAAAGTAGTGACAGGATCCTTTTCACGGTCCAGGGACTCATGACTAAGGAACTAGTCACTTAGAAACCATCCTTACTTAAATCACAAAGCCAAAGGACAGCAGGTGCACACAAGGAAAGCCTGCATTAAGCCTGCTTCTTTCAGCACCAGTTCCATGCACATAGAGTTGCCATTGCTATTGTTAGTTGCTTTCAACTCTGTTCCAACTTAAAGTAACCTTAGGCAGACTGAAGGAAGCATCACCAGGTCCTGTACCATCCCCCTAATTTTTTTCTGTTTGAGCCCATAATTGCAGCCACCGTGCTGTTCCATCTCATGGAAATGTTCCCGGTTTTCACAAATTGTCTACCAAACAGGGTATCATTTTAACTGAGAGAATAGGGCACAGTAAACATATAATACATTATGTTCTCATGGTTTGTAATTTGTGTGTAAAATATACGATCCCACCCAATTCTCTAAATAGCACTAAACAAAAAGAACTTTAAGTTCCATTTCCCAAATTACAAAAAAAAAAACAGATTTAGAAGGGTTTCTGTACTTGTTAAGGGTCACAGAGGTAGGAAGTGACAACACTCTGATTTGAACCCAGGTTCTTTGACCTGAAACCCTGAGTTCTTGTTACTAAGTCATCAGTGCCACCACCCTTACTAAGATGCAGAGGACTGGCTTACTCTGCAAGCTGCCTCTCAAAGTGTGTGAGTATCGAATCAGGGTATTTTTAGGTCTGCTAAGAGGGCTTATTTAAATGACTACTTAAAAGGCTGTGATTTTGGGATTTGTGCAGGGATTTGTGCATGTCTGGTCACCTCTTTCTTATCTCTTCAGTCCTCTGGATTCTCCAGTGGGCACGTTGGTTTCTTTATAAGTTGCTGCTGCTGTAGGAAATGTTTCTGACTCATACTTTGCAGCTTTTCTTGTGCGGAGTTGCTGTGCTCTGACTTTCTGACTTAAGAATCTTACGACAAACCCACGGAACCACACGCTATGTTATACAACAGGCCTTTGACTTGTTAATCTCAAATTTCAAACTCATTGAGACATTCTGTAATAGCTTCACATTTCCCTTTTATGTATATGTATATGTATATGTATATGTATATGTATATGTATATGTATATGTATATGTGTATGTGTATGTGTATGTGTATGTGTATGTGTATGTGTATGTATATGTGTATGTATATGTATATGTGTATATATATGTATATGTGTATGTATATGTATATGTGTATATATGTGTGTGTGTGTGTATACACACACACACACACATATACTCCTGCAAAGATAGTGGTTGACTGTTGGCAACTTGGTCCTTTTCTCTCTCTTGGCTTCTTTCTTATGTGCTGGTTAATTTCATTGGCTGCAGGATAATTTGGAATGGGAAATTCAGCACTTATAAAGAGGGATCAACTCCATGTTCTAGCGTAAGGTGAGCTTGGTATTAAATGTTTGCTATGCAATCAATGTAAAGCACTGTGAAGAAATAAGAGATGTGGTAGAAGCATCTATTTTTTGAAAAAATATGGACTCTTCTTTAAAATATGGTGTATAAGACTATCAGTGACTTAGGCTGTCTGGTTCTTGGTTTTCTTATGATAAAATATTCTTTCACTTTGTTGTGAGGATTAAGTGTGCTTGGATCATAGAAAATATTTCAGAGAAACATAATTATGAACTAAACATCCTTTGGGAATAATAACAAACTGGCAATAATTGGCCTTTTGTCCACTCATCTCACGGAGAACACGTTTTGGGAGAACCGTAAGCATTGTGGGAACTCAGGCGGGAACAATAATAGTAGTCTTCAAGGCCTGAAAAGGATTCTTCTAAGCACTGAATGAGGATTCTATGGTTTCTGTGATTCCAGGCTGTCAATCTCCATACTTCAGACCATGACTTCTACCAGCAATGTGACTGAAATAATTTTCTTGGGATTTTCTCAGAACCGGAATGTGCAGAAGATCATCGCTGTGGTGTTTCTCCTCATGTACACAACCATTGTGCTGGGCAATGGCCTCATTGTGGTGACCATTGTGGCCAGCAAAGGCCTCACCTCTCCCATGTACTTCTTCCTCAGCTACCTGTCCTTTGTGGAGATGTGCTACTGTTCTGTCACCGCCCCTCGGCTGGTCATAGACTCCTTTACTGAGAGGAACGTCATTCCTCTCAAGGGCTGCATAGCACAGATCTTTTTCCTCCATTTCTTCGGTGGTACCGAGATCTTTCTCCTGACGGTGATGGCCTATGACCGCTACGTGGCCATCTGCAAGCCCTTGCACTACATGACCATCATGAACCGGCGAGCGTGTGGTCTCCTGGTGGGGGCCGCCTGGGGTGGGGGCTTGCTGCATTCTGCCGGTCAAACCTTCCTCATTCTCCAGCTACCCTTCCGTGGCCCTAACGTCATTGACCATTACTTCTGTGATGTCCACCCTGTGTTGAAGCTGGCCAGCTCTGACACCTTCCTCATTGGCCTGCTAATCATTGCTAATGGGGGCTCCATCTCCGTGGTCAGCTTCGCAGTGCTGCTTGTTTCCTACGTGGTCATCCTGCATTCACTGCGGGGCCAGACCTCAGAGGGGCGGCGCAAGGCCCTGTCCACCTGTGCCTCTCACCTTGCGGTTGTGGGCCTGTTCTTCATACCCTGCTCCTTTGTTTACATGAGGCCATGCGTCAGCCTCCCTGTGGACAAGATAGTGGCCGTGTTTTACACAGTGGTCACACCACTCTTAAACCCCATCATTTACTCCTTCAGAAATGCTGAAGTGAAGAACGCCATGAGGAGACTGATGGGGAGGAAGGGGGTTTGGGAAGAGAAGTGGATGAGGGAGCAGGGGTGAGGGATTGTGGCAGTCATATCTCACTCAGTCCCTGTCTTAATGGATGGAGCGAACTAATCACTTTCTTTCTTTAGGTTTCAGTTTCCTCATCTTGGATTGATCGGGTTGGCAGGGAAAGGGAGGCTTTTGAGCAGGCGAAGTTAACCTAGAACAATTAGTTATCAGAAAAAAAAAGATGTAAAGACTCTTTTGTCAGTAAATTCACACTAGACAGATTGATACATTAACTGCTGCAATGGCTCTAATGTGTCAGGAAGTGTGAGGACGGCACAGGAAAGGACAGGGTTCAGATCTGTTGTTCCTGGGTTTGCTATGGTTGTACTCAACTCGAGGGCATCCAACAACAACAACAACAACAACAACAACATGCTAGCTCTAGATACAACTTTGTAAAGAATCAAAATGAAACCGTCAATGAGATTTTTAAAGTTCTTTTTAAACACTGTGCTATGTTATCCAATTTGTAGGCCAAGATTTTATTTTCTGTGACTGTTATAATCTTTATTTCTAAATATTTATTATTATTCTCTTTTATTTGCACCTGTCTGTCTTTCTTCCTCCCATCATTGTATTTTTCATTATGCTGCCAATTATTTGGCTTATTAGTTTTCTAGGAGCAAAATGAACTTGATTGCTCTTCCTTCTTAGACATTCCAGCAAAACATCTAGGTGGCCCACCCTGTTACACCCCAGGTAACGTGCCATGCTCATGTCTGAATATACCATCTTTCTTCACTCCTTTATTGTAGGCTTGCCTGCTGTTCATAGTATAGACTTAACTTCGGGTCCTCATTACTGCTTTAGGATTTTTTTTTTTTGATGTTTTAACTATCTCTTTTAAGTCCTATTTTCTGCAGCCTCATTCCAGACCATGAAACTGTATTCCCAAGTCCTAACTGCTGTCTGCCTCTCACTGTCAGTAGATGCTCTGCTCCACATGCTTCTGGGCTAATCACTTGAAAGCATTTCTCTGATTTCACCACTCCCCTTCTCAAAAACCTTCAATGATTCCCTATTGCCTGCAGAATCCACTACAAACTCCTTCCTTGACACACGACACTCTCAAGGTGTGACGTTCTCTTCATGCTCTTTAGATGGGTTTCAATTACACTCTGGTATTGAGCTGTTGTACACATGGTCGCTATGAGTCACAAGCGACTCGACGGCACATAATAACAACAACAACATTGCTCACTGGTTTCTGAATATCCTTTTGTATCTTTCCCGTCTCTATCAATATTCTACCAACCCTCAAGCACTCAGCATGTGAAATGTTGACACCTTCTGGAACTTTCCATTATTATTTCATCTGGACATATGCTATTTCTTCCTTGGACTCCTATGACGCTCAGTAGGAATCCTTGAAAGCCTTTACTACTTATGTTCAATTTTTCATCCATTAGAATGCCATCAATTTAAAACTACAGCCTGAATTTTACCCTTCTTTGTATCTTTTACCCTAAATAAACTATAACCCCACAAAGCTACTGCTGTTAAGTTGATTCCAACCATAGCAACTCTCCATTGTGTTTGTAAGGCTGTAAATCTTAATAGAATAAGACAGCTTATCTTTCTTGAGGAGTGAGTGGTGAACTGAAACTCAAATTTTTTATTAGCAACCTAACACATTATACACACTATGATTCCATTACAACTTAAGTAAAATACAATCAAAACAACTATTTGATCAATTAGATATTTGAGAGCCATGTATGCTATGATTTGTAAGTGAATAATTACTTGATCTCTTACCATTTTCATCTCCATTCTTTTAGTAACCTACTAGTGTTAACACTACCCAAGTCAAACCCATAATAATATTTCTGAGAATATTTTGTCATAAATAGTGAATGTGTATGTCTATTTTATAATTTGCCAAGAATTTCCATTTGTTCTATCTTATTTGATCCTCCAACAGCCTGCTGACGTGATTCAGTGGCGTATGCATGCTTCAATTTGGGTAACCATTCTCACGTCCTTTCCTTAGTTCTTTCTTCCCACCAACATAAACCTATTGCCCTGTAAGGCTCTTATTTAATCTTTCTAGCTGTTGTTAACAGTTTGATATTATATAGTTAGTTTTCAGAAGAACATAATATTCAAACACATTTTTTAACAAGTTAAGCTAATTATTGTCTACTTTTAAGAAGACTTCAGAGAATAGTTTTAATTTAAAATTATCTCAGAACAATCATTTAAGGGATTCATACAACCTTCTTGGCTCTAGAGAGTCTGGAGTTTATAAGAATTTGAAATTCTGCTTTGTATTTCTCCCCTTTTGATCTCTCTCTCTCAATAATGGTAGCCAGAAAAGAGGTCAGTCTCTTGATAAGAGTCACACACTCAGTAATTCATAGACCTTGAGATAAGCCTGATTCCTAAGCCTGTGCTCTCTCCAAGCATCACTCTTGGCCATGATATATTTATCATCTTTTTTTCAAAATTGATGGATTTGCTTAAAATATTTTGATAAGGGGTTTTTTTTTTTTGGTCTATTACATAAGAGTCATCAGTCTATAATTTTTTTTTTCACTTGAGATTTGTTTGCTAGGTTTTGGAGACTATATTGTATTTGTCTCATAAAAAGACTTATGGAGTGTGTGCTTTTCGTGTGTTTTCTAAAAGCATTTGTGTTAAGTTTGGTGTTATTTCTTGTTTGAATATTTGATAGGATCCAGTGAACGCATTCTGTCTTAAAGAGATTTTTTAGTAGGTTTGTAATAGATGAATTAAATATTTTAGAATTAGAAATAAGATTTTTTTTTGTTTTATTTTGGGTCAATTTACTAATTTACACTTTCTAAGAATTTTTGCATCACCTAAAAATTGCATAATTTGAGGATGTAATGAAATTAAACCTCATCATCATAATAAAGGAGTACTGATGTTTTAATGGTAAAGAGTTGTGCTGCCAACTCAAAAGTACTTGATTTGAATCTTCCAGCTGCTCTGGGGCAGAGAGATGGGTAGTCTTTTCTCATGCAGTTTACAGCCTCTGGAAACCTCCTCCAGGGTCAGCTCTGAATTGACTCCAGCTTATTGTACATAACATCAACAACAATGAAATAAAGAATATGTAAGATTATGAAATTAAAAATTTGTAGGATCTGTAGTGCTATCTTTTCCCCCCTATCTAAGAGGAAAATTTTGTGTTTTCTCTCTCTCATCTAGAGATTTATTAGTTTTGCCAACCTTTAAAAAAAACCACCACAGTTTGGATCTAGTATCGATTGCTTCCTATGCAATTATTTTTGTTCTTATCCTTATTGACCTCTTTCTACTTAGACTGTGTTTAAATCTAGTGTTTTCCCTAATTCTTAAGATGTAAACCTGGATTGTTGATTTTAGATATACTTTCTGTTCAAATACAGCCATTTAACACTTTAAATTTCCTTTAAACCAGAGCTCCCTTGTTGTACACCTAGAAGATAATAAAATAGGACTTTCTCATTAGTAGCTTGACTCCTCAGGATTTCTTAAGGATCACACTAAACTGCTCCTTCTTTGTGTTACCCAATGCATAGAGTAGAAACACTCTTATGAGAGTGATTTTAACTGAAATGAGCCGTGACTGTTAATGGAAAAGTTTGAGGTTTACTTGTATGAAGATTGCAGCTCAGAAAACTCTACAGGACACTTCTACTCTGTCACTTAAGGTTACTGTGAGTTAAAAATGGCACCTAACAACATGCTAGCTAACTTGGTTGTTAAGGACCTGTTTTAAGTGTGCCTTTACTAAAAATAGCACTTTATATTGAACCTTGACTTAGTTGCTCCAAGTAGATGGCTCGATACCACACCCTGCAAATAGTAATGGTTTAGGAATGACATGAGTGAGTTTAGGGTGGCTCTTTTAGAATAAGAGTCTAAAGCAAGTAGGATAAAAACCTGTGGCTTCCTTAACCTCTAAAGTTTGTTGGCAGCACCCAGTTAATGTGGCATGGGGGTATTGCCATCTCCATGGCCCACTTGTCTAATTGGGGTACAAAGCTCCTGGGGTCTCATTAGCAAGCCTCAGGATACTGTTGCTTAGAATGATTGTGCTGTGGTTTCCAAAGTAGAAGCATTCAAGTCAGGTGAGGGTTATGAGTGGGACAATCCCCTTGAAGGCCTCGTGAGTGCTCTGCATTGAAAAGTTACTGCACCTGTCCTTTCTTCTGCTGGGCTCTTGGGCATATCTCACTCACCTGAGGAGGGTGGAGCTCACTCAGGTCAGTTTGCAGGAGACCTGGTGTTACAGGTTAGAATAGATCAGAACTGACCCAGAAGTCTTATAGAGATTAGATGTTCTCACTTGTTTTGATTATTCCTCATTTTCTAGATCAAGGTTCTGCTGCGTAGTATCTGAGGGTTTCTCAGGTTCCTGCCGTCAAATACATCGAGTGTAAGTTTTTACATATAGGCTGATTGCTTCTCCCCTCTCCTGCCCCCTCATTGCGTCCTCATTCCCCCTCCCCACAAGATTTTCACGGTGTCACTGGAATTCTTTTCCTGCAGGTTTACCCTTTAGCTGATGATGACAGGCCGTTTTTGGATGATTAGAGGCTTTATATAGCTCATAGAGTGATCAAGAAGACAGGCTTCAGTTCCGTTTTTGTGTCTTACTGGTTTATGGTCTTGGGCAAGTCACTCATTTGCTCTGCTCACGTAAGAAGTGGAAGGCATCATAATAGCTTCCTCACAGCGTTGTTAATGGGTAGCTTGAATAAGATATGCATGTAAAGCGCTCTACACAGCCCCTGGTAGCACTGCCGGCTGATGTTATCATACACCTCTAGTTACTATGTCTCATATTTGTAGAGATGAAACCACAAAACTCAGAGGTGTTTTTCACATGTATTTTAGTATTTTGAGACTCTTTAGATGAATGTCTAGACCATGACCAAGGAGCTGTTCTGTAGAAAGGAAGGGTCAGGATTAACAGAGCTGATTGAGTTCTCCAGCTTTTCCTTAAGCTGTTTCCTTAAGCTGTTTCATTGTTGCTCTTACTGTTGTTTGCCATCCGGCGGGAACCATCCACTAGCTGACTTTCTAGTGAGCTTTCAGAGGCAGTCAATCACAAGGAAGGAGAGAACCCACTTAGTTGTGGAACAGATGGTGGAGCTGAACTGTGGACCTTTGGGATTTCAGTACAGTTTGTTACCACTTGTTATTTTTGTTGTGTGCCATTGAGTTGGAATCAACCCGTAGTTGACCCTCAAGTAGGTTTTCAAAGGTAGTAAATCGCACGGGAGGAAATTGTCCACTCTCCCAAGGAGCAATTGGTGGATTCAAAGCATGTTCCTTTGGGATTGCAGTGAAGTCTTTACCAGTGGCCACCAGAGCTCCTTAGCTCTTTGGAAATAAAAACTTCAGTCTTGAAACCCTTTCCTTCAAACCCATGTCCACCTGACAAGATATTCATTCAAATAAAGGAATTATATATGATGCTTAAAATTCCTCCTAAAAGACTTCTTATCTTTTAATCTTTTTAAAGGCAGAGTATGTCAGATCCAAGTCAGTGTAAAGTGTGGCAAAGTGACATGAATCTTTATTCATTAATGATCCATTAATTGAGTCTAACAATGTAAGAATACTAAATATATAATATGATTATTTTGAGTAAGAAATATTATCAATTTCGTGTTTTTTATTTCATAATACAAATACTAAAAGTAATATACAAATGACTATGAACACCTTTTTTTCTGAGTCAGAACAAGGAAGACTCTTACATAGAAAACAAGAGATAGTAAATCTCAGCTTGGACCATTTACATATATTTTACATTTTATTACTAGAGAACTTCCTTTAAAAGGAGATGATGAACCCCCTTAATCAGTGCATTCTAAGATTCTTTGTACTAGCCGTTTCATAAGAATATTTATTTTGAGATAAGTAGAAATGATCAAGAAATCAGAAATGATAAAGAACTCAGACCTTTTGCTTGGCAATGGTGCTATATTTGTAAAATAATTTCCCACTTGGGTCTGACATGTAACCCTTGAGCTCTAATAACAAGTATTTACTCAGCATCTAGGGAGCTTTGGTGATCTAGTGGAAGAACTTGAGCTGTAATCCTGACGATATAAGGTTCAAATCACCAGCTGCGCTTTGGGAGATGGGTGGACAATCTCCTCCCAGGTGATTAATTGCCTCAGAAAACCCTTTGGAGGGTCAGCTATGGGTCTGTTCCGACTTGATGGCACAGAATAACAACAGTAACAACAAAACAGTCACAATAACAATGACACTGAGCATCTACTATCAGTTGCCATTAAGTTGATCCCAACTCATGACAATGCCATGTGTGTTGGAATAGAGCCATGTAGAGGTTCCTTTCTTCCTTTCCTTTCAGTCATGACTTAGGTGAAAGTTTGTAGAACGGTAGAGTTTTCAATGATTTGTTGAAAGTGGATTTCCAAGCTTTCTTCTGAGCTGCTTCTGGAGGGACATGAACTTCTGATCTTTTCATTAGCAGCCTACATGGTTAATCATTTCACCCCTCAAATACTTCGAAGCATCTCTGAAGTGTCAAGGACTATGGTCTGTACTTTTGCATGCATTGCTTTATAGGAGCTTTACAACAGCCCCACTAGGTGATGCTTCAAATACTGTCTTTATCTTGCGTCTAAAGAAACTGAGTTCCTGAGAGGCCTAGTAACTTAATTCAATACTATTAGACTAGAGAGTGGTAGAGCTGGGATTCAGTTTAAGAGGCTTGTCCCCAAGCCCAAGATCTTATTGATTATAGTGCTACCTCCAAGTGCTGTTTTCAGAGGACAGCTGGTATACTAGTTATGTATTCCATGCAGGTATTTCTCC
>NW_006399939.1:0-12352 GCF_000299155.1 Elephantulus edwardii | reverse complement strand
GTTGGGAGCCACGAGACTCACTCATTTCTCCTTGGGAATCCTTGAATTCCTGTTGTTGAGCCTCGATCTTCACTGAGGGCCAGTCATCAACTGTTTAAGTGTTCAATTATCAATAAGCCGAAGTCTGTGGAAGGCCATACTGGCCCTGCTTTAAGTGGTTCGCTGCTCCCGCAGCTCACCACGCTGTCTCTGCCTCAGCTGCCATCTTGGATCAGTGTTAGTTCAGTCTTTTTTTGAGAGTTACAATGGACTAGATAAGACATTGTGCATGTTTTACCCTTAAAATGATAGTAAAATACAATAAGTTTTCTTTTACGTGAACTAATGAGCTGGTCTTTTACTTGCTACCAGTCTTCTTGTTGATGTTAGGTAATGTCGAAATGAGTATGACTCATAACAACCCTATGAACAGCAGATCTTAACCCTGTATCATCTGCATCCTCTCTGACATACTTGAGCTCACTGCTGCAGTCACTGTATCAATATATCTCATTGAGGGTCTTCCTCTCTGTCACTGACCCTCTACCTTTCCAAGCATGATGTCCCTTTTCAAGGAATAGCCTCTCCTAGCAACATGGCCAAAGTATATGGGATGAAGCTTCACAGTCCTTGCCTCCAAGGATCAAGCACTTTGGCTTATTTTCTCCAGGTCATGTTTATTTGTTCTTTTGGCAGTCCATGGGATATTTAGTGCTCTTCTCCAACACTATGGCACAAAATCATCAATTCTTCTATAATCCCTATTCATCAGTTCCCAGAAACATTGCAAGTGATTGAAAAGACCATGGGTTCCCTCTCTCTTTGTCTGTCTGTCTATCTGTCTATTATCTATCTATCTATCTATCTATCTATCATCTATCAACATGTCAGCTTTGGTGGTCTAGTGGTAAGAAGGGTTGATTCTGACCCTATGGTAAACAACAACAATATATAAATGCATATATATTGGTTCTTGTTATGTGCCACTGTGTTGGTACCAACTCTCAGCTTACTCTCCAGAAGGTTTTCAGAGGCTGTAAATTTCACAGAAGGAGTTTCTCTCATTTCTTAAAGATAATGATGAAGAGTTGAGTCTTGGATGTGGTATAATGTAGACAAAACAGGTATTTAGCCATTCCTTTCTTCCTCATTTATCCCAGCTGCTAGAGGGATTGATCTAATCATTACTAGACATTAGAAGTCAGAGGCCTTGCCTTACAACAACTCTTAGCCCAACAATTAGAGAAGAATGTCAGAAGAATCACGGCAGTTTATAGCATATATAATTGAAACACAGAAATTACAGATGTCCTAAAAATGTTCTAAAGTGTTCATGGGGTCAGGGGAACTCATTGGGGAGCTTTCTTATGTCATGTAATTTCTGTCCTTGCAGAGTCAGACACCTCCTTGGTGCTTGAGGCAGTGAATCCATGGGCACCAAGAACAACGTGACCGAGTTTGTTTTATTTGGCCTTTTCCAGAGCAAGGAGATGCAGCATGCCTGCTTCGTAGTATTCTCGCTCTTCCATGTGTTGACGGTGTTCGGGAATCTTCTCGTCATTGTCACCATCAATGCCAGCAAGACCCTGAAAGCTCCCATGTATTTCTTTCTCAGCCACCTATCTTTTGCTGATATGTGCTATCCCTCTGCTACCACACCCAAGATGATTGCAGACACTTTCGTGGAGCGCAAGACCATCTCCTTCAATGGCTGTATGACCCAGCTCTTTTCAGCCCACTTCTTTGGTGGTACTGAGATCTTTCTCCTCACAGCCATGGCTTACGACCGTTACGTGGCCATTTGTAGACCGTTGCACTACACAACCATCATGGATCGAAGGAAGTGTAGTCTACTGGCTGGAGCCTCTTGGGTGGCTGGCTTCTTGCATTCCATCCTGCAGACCCTCCTCACAGTCCAGCTGCCGTTTTGTGGACCCAATGAGATTGACAACTTCTTCTGTGACGTTCATCCCCTACTGAAGCTTGCCTGTGCAGACACTTACATGGTGGGGCTCATTGTGGTGGCCAACAGTGGCATGATCTCCTTGGTCTCTTTCCTCATTCTCATCATCTCCTACGTGGTTATTTTACTGAACCTGAAAAGCCGGTCATCTGAGGGCCGACGTAAGGCTCTGTCCACTTGTGGTTCCCATATCATCACTGTTCTTTTGGTTCTTGTGCCCCCTATGTTCATGTACATTCGTCCCTCCACTACCTTGGCTGCTGACAAACTTGTCATTCTCTTCAACATCGTGATGTCACCTTTATTGAACCCTTTGATCTATACATTGAGAAACAATGAGGTGAAAAATGCCATGAGGAAGTTGTTTAGGGTCAAGGAGCACTCAGAGAAAAAGTGACATTACAAAGGATCTCCATCTACTCAGGAACTTGTGAAACTTCAGTTTTGTAACATCTATCTTCAGTTTGATGCATGTAATGAAAACTTTCCTCTTAGTATTTTTATTGTAGTACTAACCCCACCTATTCATTCAGTCCACTATTCATCAAATATTTACTGAGCATTAACAATAAATGAGGCCCTGAGTATATAAGAAAAAGTAAGATGTAATCCTGGTTCTCTGCGAGGTTATAGCCCAAGAGGCAGTTAGTGTGATATTGAGAGGCCTTCACACTTTTTATCATTCAACAAAACTTGTGAGTCTTTAGCGAATTCAGATATCTCATCTATTTAATGGATAATACCACTTGATTAAATGTGATCATGCCTTATGAATTCTAAAACAATGTTTGACAAAACACACTCCTTTCTCTATTTTGATTTCCAAAGTACGTTTATAGCTTCATTTCATGCTGTCACCAGGCAGATGAGTAAATAAAGGAGAGAGAAAAGGACACATCCACAGCCAAACTATAAATGAAAAGCGATTTGTGTTATTGTTATGTGCTGTCAGCTTGACTGTGACTCATAGTGACCCTGTGAATAACAGGTAAAAATCTTGCTCTATCCTGGGCTGTACTTACACTCTCCACCAGGCTGAGACCTATTGTAGTCACTGTGTCAGTCTGACTTATTAAGGGTCTTCCTCTCTTCCAGTGACCCTCTGCTTTTCCAAGCATGATGTTTTTCTCCAAGGACTCTTTCCTCCTGACAACAAGCCCAAAATATGTGAGATGAAATGTCACCATTCTTGCTTCTAAGGAATACCCTGGTTGTGTTTCTGCCAATGGTATTTGTTCTTTGAGTACTCAGTGGTATGTTCAAGACTTCACCAACACCATGATTCAAAGACATCAGTTCTTCTTTGGTCTTCCTTATTCATTACCTAATTTTTCCTATGCATATGAAGTAACCACCATGGCTTAGATCTGGTACATTCTAGTTTTTAAATGGGAACTCAGGTTTTAAAAGTTTTCTTTCATTGCTTTTCCCACCTCAGGACTTCAGAGCTAAGAATGAGTGAATGGAAATGAAGCAGGACTGAGCAGACTCTTTTGAAGCTCTAAGGATTTCAGGCCACTGTAGAAAGAACACCACACTAGAGAGCAAAAGTCCTTGTGATTGATTTTATGTAAGTAATTTAATGAGGCTAAATCTTTGATCAGGTGCTTCTCGGAGCTTAGGGTGATGAAGCTTCATCTCACATATTTTGGTCGTCATGTTGTTAGAAGGGGCTTGTCTAGGGGGAGCACATTATGCTTGGGAAGGTCAGCAAAACAGAGAAGGTCCTCAGGAGTTGGATTGGCATAGTGACTGCAACAATAGGCTCAAATATATCAGAGAGGAGGATGGCAGAGTATAGGTCAGGGTTCAGATACATTGTTCACAAGGTCACTGTGAGTTGTACTCAACTTGAGAATATCTAATAGTAACAACAGCAAATCTTTGGTGTGGGGAAAAATGGTCAAAATTGCCCACTACAAATTAGTAAGGAAGAAGAAGTAAATTCATTCATACTTTGCTTCTTACTGAGTATTCTCATTCATGACAGGAATTGTAAGTCAGAAAAAATATTTGATATTTTCAAATCTGTGAGAATGGAATAGAGATATATACTAGACATAACTGGAATCTGAATTTTGAGTGCAGTGAAAAATGTGACATTGTTTTTAATAAGTAAATAACAACAAGCACAAGTAAGACTATGTTTATTTATCTAATAATCTAGAACTGCATAAAATATATATTGTTGACGTTGTGTGCCATAGAGTCAGGACTAACCCATAGCTCCATAGACTCCAGTGGGTCTTCAGAGATTAATCACACAGGAGGCGATTGCCCACCCTTCTCCTGCAGAGCAGCTGGTGACCTGGAACTGTGTGCCTTTGGGATTGCAGCACAGCTTCTTGCCACTAGGACACCAGAACTCCCTGTAGTATATGTAACAAAACAATTATTTGTTATCTATGAATTTATTATCCAATCTAAGAGGTAAAACTCTGTCAATAATTTATGTTTTCTTGATTCTTGTGCTACTTCTTAATTTCATTTTTCTGTTTCCCACAAGTGATACAAATATTCTGAAATTTAGTTTACAATTCTCTTCCCTAAAATAGTTTTAAAACATGTATCTGAACCCTGTCCTATCCTATACCATCCTCACCATCTTTTAAATACTTGAGCCCATGTACTGAGGTGGTGAAAATAGTTTCTGTTGTGGGCTACTAATAAGGAGGTTGGAGATTTTAATCCATCCAAAGGGGCCCTGGGGAAAAAAAAAGACTTGCTGGCCTATCTCAGAAAATGTATTACTTTTGTTTAAAGAAGGAAATCTTTCAAATTCTTTGCTGTTGAGTTGGAAATGACTCATAACAGACCCTTTAGTGGGTTTTGTAAGTTGTAAATTGTCTATATTTTGCATATGTTACTGCGGGTGGAGTCATACTGTCAGAGATGCTTCACCTTTGGGCTAAAAGCACAATTTACAAAGCTTTATGTGCAGCCAAGTCAATTCTGATATTTGGACACCTGAACAGAACACTGCCTGGTTCTGTGACATCTTTACAATTGTTATTTAGTGTAGCCCTTTGTTTCAGACACTGTGTCACTTTAACATGCTGAGGGTGTTCTTTCACATTGACCCCCCGCTTTATTAAACATGATATCATTCTTCAGGGACTGGCCTCCTTGTAACACGCCCAAAGTGTGTGGGAAGTCGCACCATGCTTTCTTCTAAGGAACATTCACGCTTCACTGTGTCCAAGACATTATTTTTTTTTTTTGGCAGTTCATGTATATCCAATATTCTTTATCAGAAGCACAACCCAAAAGAAAGAATAATTTATTCTCTAGTTTTCTTCATTCATTGCCCAATTTTCATATGTACATGAAGTGATTTAAAACACTAAGATCTGAGTCTGATGAACCTTGGCCCTCAAGATGAGATCTTTGTTTTTAAACACTTAACATTTTTTTAAAATTGATTTGCATACAATAATTCATTAACACTGTGTTTCATTCATGTACATTGTGCTTTACACAATCTTTCAGGTCACTGTGTTTCATCCATTTACATACATTTTTCATATAATTAATTACTGTTTAACTATGTCTATTATTACTCTGCCTTTTTGAGTCCATGCTGGCACTTTTAAAGAGACACTTTGCAAATGCAAAGCATCATTTATTTTCTATCTGCTGGTTCCATGGCCATTAATTATGGATAAACATAAAATAGAATCCTTGACATCTTCAATATTTCCTCCATTTATTGTGATGTTGTTTATTGGTCCAATTGGAGTATTTTTTTTTGTTTTTGTGTTGAGGTATAATTCATTACAGTCTTTGAGATTTATCACCAAAAGTCTTCTTGATGTATTGGCAAAACTAGACATCTAGGTGCAGAAAATGCTAACAATATCCATAATATACACCCCCCAAAACGAACTCAAGATGGATCAAGGATTTGGTATAAAACTTAAGACTGAAAAGATCATCAAAGAAAAAGCTGGACAAAATCTAGACGCCCTCACCTATGGCATATATAGTTTATCAAGAATAATAGAATGTGTGAAACCAGCAGAGAATAAACCAGAAGATTGGAAGTACCTAAAAACGAAATTCTTATGTGCATAAAAAATTTCTCCAATAGACTGAAATAGAGAAGCTAAATATTGGGAAAATAATTTGGCTATGATATATCTGAAAAAGACTAATTTCATAGAAAACTCCAACAACTCAACAAGAAAAAGGCAAACAACCCAATTTAAAAATGGGCAGCAGGCATTTTACCAAAGAAGACCTTCAATTTGTCAACAAACACATGAAGAAATGCTCTAGATTAGTAGTAACAGAGAGATACAAGTAAAAACAACAACGAGGTATCATGCAACCCAGGAAACAAAAGAAAGTTCATTAAGATTACAAACAACTACAAATGCTGGCAATGGTGTGGAGAGATCAGAACTTTCAATTACTGCTTGTAATAATGAAAAATGGTGTAATCATTATGCAAAGTAGTTTGGGGTGGCCTTAGAAAGTTAGGAATAGAAACACCATTTGATCTAGCAATCCAAGGTATATATAGCAATACTTTGCACATATTCCAAAGAAATAATAGCAATGACATGAAAAGATATATGTCCACCATGTAATTGAACTACAAAGCATTCAAGCAGTGGAGTACTATACAACACTGAAAAATAAGGACTTCACAAAACACTGCATAACATGGATGACCTAGAGGACATCATTGTAAATTATTTAACTGAGTCACAAAAAAATGAATATTGTACACCTATTGTAAAACGCTGAGGGAAAAAGGAGGTTTATACACAGATGAAATAGTTCTGGGGATGGGAAGAGAGAGAGAGGAGTGTAAAATGAATAAAGAGATAATGCTGCACTAAGCTGGTCATTGCTCATTAGTCAGAACAGACTCAGCTGATTCTTCAGCAGGTGTTCAGGGGCTGTAAACTGCATGGGAAGAGAGTGCCCGTCTTTTTCCTTTGGAAAAGCAGCAAGGGGGTTTGGACTGGCAGAGAAGTACCTTCTGTAGATTGGCAGTGCAATGTCCTACGGACTAGGTCACTAGAAGCACATACTGTGACTGGTGAGAGGAAAGAATACATCAAAAGAGTGCAGGCAGCATGAGGGCGGCTGTGTCTGCCCCCTACTAACTCCACAGCAAAACAATCACCATAGACAACATCCACAGTATAAAACTAATTCCCGTGGGGCCAGACATTCTCCATGCTGTTTTATCATACTGTTGTTGTTGTTGTTATGTGCCATCGAGTCACTTGTGACTCATAGCGACAAGAGCCCTAAATGCTGCTCTATCCTGTGCCAACCTCGCCGTTTCTGACACACTCATCTACTGGTCCAAGTGCTAGTCTAAGTGTGCTCGATTGCACATAGGGTTTTCAAAGGCCTGTCATTTTGGAAGTGGATGGCCAAGCCTTCTTCCTAGACATACTGGCAGCATTTTAAACCCATTTAAATTTGTTCAGTGAACTAATAGAGACAGAGTTATTCGTGTATTTATTCAAGAGAGTGAAGAAAGGAAGGTATGCTAAGTGCTTGCCAGGTGACTGTTCCTCAGGAACTAATGAATAAATAAAACAGCCCTTTACAATTAACAGCCATCAGCTATTGACAGCCTCTGGGCGATGTTGTTGGGAGTATTAACAAAACTTTCTGACCCCAAGTTCCCTTCCTGGGAGTGCTAACAAAGAACTTTCTGACTTTCAAATCATCAAGCTATTTACTACCTTGACTGTCCCACAATGGAAGGAGTTATGCCTTCCCTCGTTGGCTTGACTTTCCTATCCCCAAACCTGATGGAAGAGCCCAATGAGTTGGAAGCAACTTGACAGCAGTGGATTTGGATTTTGTTTTTTTTTTTTTAGTTGATTATCTCCAAATTTGACTGTGAACAGTGCTCAGTTCAAAGATGCTCAGTTCTTCTTGGATGGACAATGAACAGGAAGCCCAGAGAAATGAAACAGCGTTGACCAGACTCGATTACCAGAGATGGGCCCCAGCTCTTGGTTTCAGCATCTTCTCTACCCTCTCAACAACTGCCCTGCACTTTCTAGTGTCTTCATTTAAAAAGGATTGGCGTGGTCTATATTAACTTAAGTATCCAAACCAGATTTTGTATTCAAAGTTAGATAATAATGTAATAGATTGCTTACCCTTTGGGTAATAAACTACCAGCAAAGGAAGGAAATAGACTAAGTTTTGGGTAATCCTGGAACCAAGTGACACTGTAGGTGGCATGCCAAGATTTAGGGCCAAATCTTATAGGACATACTTTGAGAGAAAGGACTCTGGAAAAGGGATACAGGGAGAAGGTTAGATATTCTAGAGAAGTGGTTAGAATAGGTGGGAGAGAACTTTTAGAAGATATTTAGTTTCATGGCTAACTCTGAGAAGAATGGGAATCCCATAACATTTGATTGTGCTTATGCAAAGCCATACTTGGAGCAGGAGGCAGTCATCAAAACAGAGCAAGGGACCACTGCATGGTTCAAAATTGGGAAGGGTATACGCCAGGGATGTGTCCTATCTCCATACCTTTTCAACCTGTATGCAGAACAGATTATCCTGGAGGTTGGACTCTCTGAGGAGAAATGTGGCATCAGGATTGGAGGTAGGCTCATCAGTGATCTGCGTTATGCAGATGACACAACCCTGCTTGCTGAAACTGAGGAGAACCTGAAGCGCTTGCTGCAGAAGGCCAAAGACTGCAGCCTTCAATATGGTTTGAAGCTCAACATCAAGAAAACAAAGATTCTCACCACTAGGCTGACTGGTAGCATCATGATAGATGGTGAAGAGATTGATGCTGTTAACAGCTTCAGTTTGCTTGGCTCTATAATCAACACTTTTGGTACCAGCAGCCAGGAAATCAAAAGTCAATTTGCATTGGGAAAGTCTGCTGTCAGAGACCTCTCCAAAATACTAAAGAGCAACAACGCCAGTCTGGAGAGGTGTGCTTAATATGCACAATAGTCTTTGCCATTACTTGCTATGCATCAGAGAGCTGGAAAAGGACCAGGAATGATAGAAGGAGATTTGAAGCCTTTGAGCTGTGGTGTTGAAGAAGAGTATCGAATATAGGACTGCTAAGAGAACAGGCAAGTTCAATCTGGAGAGGGTGAAGCCGGGCTGCTCCTTGGAGGCAAGGATTTTGAAGCTTTGTCTGACATACATTGGACATGTTGTAAAGAGGGATCAGTCCTTGGAGAGGGGTGTCATGCTTGGAAGGGTGGAGGGAAAGCACAAGAGAGGAAGACCCTAAATGAGGTGAATTGATTCAGTGACTGGGGTAACGGAGGTAGGCGTGTCAGAGACAATAAGATCGGCACAGGATAGGGCAGGGTATAGGACTGTTGTCCATAGGGTCACTATGAGTTGCAGGTGACTCAACGTCACATAACAACAACAATAACAATATAGAAGTGACAATGAGTCAGCATTCTAAAGATGATAGCAGAATTCATCTTTAGGGTAATTACTTAAAGATACTGTGTTTTTAGGAAAACTTTTTCATACCTCTTGATTTCTATAAAGGAAAGGTCCTGAAGTCTCTAAAGACTTCTAAAGTCTTCTAAAGAAGATAAGGAAAAGAACCCAAGTGAAAAATACAGTAAAAGGGTATTTCCCACAGTTTGGTGGGAAAATTGTAATGATTATACTGATTTTTTTTTTTTTGCTGCAAAAAGTTCAAGATAAGCATTTGGGGGTCTGGACTAGAGGAAATAGGATAGATCCCTAGTAGAAGCAGATTCAAGGAGATAGTGACAAAATGGTCCTGAGACTCTTTTCCTTGTGGTAAAGCTAATGGGCAGGAAGCCCTTTGTCTGATAACTAACTGTCAGGATTTATTTTTCATTACTGTTATTCCTTCATGTTAATCTCAGACCATACAATTCAGACAAGTGTTATGTTGAACGAAATGAGAGGGAGTAGAGTAGTATGGTAAGAAGTGGCGATGAGATGGCTAAATTTATGTGGTGAGAGAATTGAAATGATTATGACACTGAGTTTGATGCTAATAATGGCAGTGGTAACTGTCAAAACCTCTTTAAAGGGCCAAAGAACAAATAATCCACTTTAAAGACTAAGGTACACCTGACCTAGGCCACCATATTTTCAATTGTTTCCAAAAAGGTGGACCATGAATAAAGAAGATTGAAGAAGAAGAGTTGCAGCCTTTGAATTATGATGTAGTATATTGAATAGGGAGCTTTGGTGGCCTACTGATAAGAAGCTGCTCCGCAATCCCAAAGGTGCACAGTTTGAGGCCACCAATTGCTCCCTGGGAGAAGAATAGGCCATCTCCTCCTAAGCAATTAACTGCCTCTGAAAACACACTGGAAGGTCAGCTATAGATCAGTTCTTACTCTACACACACAACAATAAGAACATATTGATTATACCATAGATTGCCAAAAGAACAAATAAATCTATCTTGGAAGAAGTGCTACAGTAATCCTGAAGAGCAAAAACTGTGAGATAAAATTGTCAAGAGGGGCCAGTCCTTGGAAAAAGACATCATGCTCAGAAAAATGGAGGGTAGTAAAAAAGAGAGGAAAGACCCTCAACAAGATAGACTGATTGACGCAGTGACTGCAACAATGGGCTTCTGCACTGAGGAGGTTGTGAGAAGGAGGCAGGATCTGGCAAGATTCAACGCGCTATCCACGGGTTTGTTAGAAATCAGAGCCAGTCTAACACCAGCGAACAACTAACTGCTGGTTTGAGTTGAACAACTACAGCAAATACTTGCATAATACTTAACAAATGACAAACGCTGTTCTGAGCATTTTGTACATGTTATTTTAGCCTCACAGGAACCTTATAAGATAGGTACTATTTTCAGCCACATTAGAGATGAGAGAACTAAGCCAAGCAGGCGAAAAGGTGAGCAGTAGTTTTTCCAAAGGCAGAAATCTAAAGAAGGAATGGTTTTCTGTGGTCACCTCGATGGGAAGTTGTTTATGGAATGCAGAGAAGTGTGATACAGGAAGGTTGGGATGTACCTGGGCCCCCAGGTTCAGCATCGGTGACAAACTCACCACACCCAGGCGCTGGGCCGCTCTGTGGAGTTGGTGGCCTCTGAGTCAGGGTCCCTCAAGACAGTGGTATTTAAATTGCTGGTCCAGTGCCAGCTTTCTCCAGTTCGTGCAGAGCCGGGAGTTGGTTCTTTTCCAGAGCTGGCTCTCCAGCTTCAGATACTCAGGGAAGACACTTTGAATTTGTACTACGAGTTTTCAAGGCAAGAAGGACAATGGGATTATGTGGCTCCCAATGTGGTTGGGTCATATATTTAGTAGCCTTTGTTAACAGGTTTGATATCAGGGCACTCGAGTTGGCATCCTCTATGGAACAGGGTCAGCATCTCTTTCCGTCACTCTCCTCCTTGTTCTGAATCCGGAGGACCAGCAAAGTGAGGAGGACTCAGACCGAGTGCAGGTGGGTTGGCTGTTATCTCGGCCACAGTGTGGGCAGAACGCAAACTTTCAGTGTATTTAAAAATTTTCAATTGCTCACATTTTTTCCTCGAAAAAATTTTCAAGGAAGAGAATAAAAATATATATTATTTAATTCCTTTGACTAGAGAGCAGAGTTAAGTTGTCCTTCACCACTGAGAATGCAAATGAGGTAGGAGTCTCTTTATAAAAACACAGTAAGCGGAAAAAAACAACAATCAAAACACCAAAAACCAACCATCCCAAACAAACCAAAACAACAAAAAACATAGTAAACTGACTTTAGATAGTAAGCCTTCAGTTCATTCTTCTCTTTGATGAATTTTGTTAAATATACTCTAAGACCTATTTTATACATGCTATCAGAGCTTGAATTGAGGAAAAAAAGACACATTGTGGTAATGCTAACATATAACAACTTATACTTTTTCCCCTAGAGTTTTTTAAAATGTATTTCCTTGCATGTGCATGCATATATTTTCTCATCTGATCCTTCCAACTTTTTTCAGAGGCAAGCACATTAAGCATTTTAGTAATACCTATATGTTTTTTTATTAATTTTAGTGAAAGTTTACAGAGACTTAGGGTTTCCAGTCATTCATTGTTGCACTTTTCTCCCTGCTCACCTTCCCAGACCCCACTCTTCTCCTTGAAAAGAGAAAGAAAAACTCTTTCATTGTTATGTAATTCCTCCCCTCAAGTTTACTCCACTATGCAGCCTTCACTCTGGACTTCTGTAATGATAAGAATACCCATTCATAGATCCCTTTTGAACAGATCTCTCCCTCATGTGTTTGAATGAGTCACACGTATTTTATAAATGAGACTGTGGCTTGGTTGGATGGTCATTTTGAAATCTCAGGCTCCAATCGTATTTAAGAGCGAACTATCAGATTTAGAGAGTGAGTGTTCCTATTCTAGATAATGAGTCTCCCACTCATTTGGAATTGGGTGACATTTTAAAATTTAT
>NW_006399938.1:6655987-6685330 GCF_000299155.1 Elephantulus edwardii | reverse complement strand
CCCATAGGGTTTGGAGGCTGTGACCTTTTTGAAGCAGATGGCCAACTTTCTCTTTCAAAGTGCCTCTGAATGGATTTAAACTGTCAACTTTTCAACAGTACCGAGTGTTTGACAGTTTGTGACATTGAGGTCCCCCAAACAGTATAGTTATGATAACTAAGATGAAATTGGGACTAGTAGCACTTCTGTCTTTATGAGCAATGTTACTTTACTCTCCTGAATACTTCCCAAATTAGATTTCTGGGATTTCAAAATAAATGCTTGTTCTCACTTGTCTAGTCCAGCAATGCTACATACACCCCATGTTGTTGGCAAATTCTCATATGGCAAGCCTGCCTCTGTGACTAGAAAACTTTTAGAGACATAGAGAGGGAGGGGAAGGAATCTCAAATATGTTTAAAACCAAACTAAACTGGTTGTTGCTGAGTTGATTTCAGCTTATGGTAAACTGACATGTGCAGAGTCAAATTATACTTCAGAGGGTTTTCAAAGCTGTGACCTTTTGAAAACAGAGCACCAACCCTTTAACACAGAGACTCCTCAACTGGGTGTGATTTGATATTTATAAGTAACTCAGCTCATTAAAAAATCATCTTAAGGATAGGTTTGAAGTATTGAACATCAATGATCAAAGACCAGATGAGTTGTGAGATGATAGATAGCAAGGATATCATCCATGAAGAAAGCAAAAGGTCATTACAAAAACAGAGGCGGTTGTTGTTGATTGCCTTCAAGTAGAGCACGACTCACAGCGAACCTATGAACAAAAGGCCTGAAGCCCCTCTACAACTATTGACATCAAATCATAGAGTTTCTGGAGACACATTATTTAGGAAGTGGATGCCACTCTTGCTTCCAAAAACAGAGGAGAAGGAAAAAAAAATTTAATTGGATGTCAGAAGAGGCTCTAAACATTGCACTGGCATATTGAGGAGACAAACATGCTTAATTAAGAGTTGAACAGAAGATTTTAAAGGGCACCTCAGGAGGACAAAGCAAAATATTACCATGGAATATGCAGCTAACTGGAATTTGAGAATAAAAAGGGGAGAAATCACTTGCATTTCTCAAGTTGAAAGAACCGAAAACTAAATTTAAGACTCAAGTCGCAATATTGAAAGATGCTACGGGCATTATACTGAATGACACAGAAAATATCAAAAGAAGATGAAGGGAATAAACTGAATCACTTGTACCAGAAAGACCTGATTGACCCTGAAAAATGTCAGGAAGTACCATACGAACAAGAGTCAATGGTAATGAAGAGAACACTACATGGCTTACAATTAAGAAGAATATGCATCAGGGTTGTATCCCTTCTTCAAACCTATTCAGTTTGGATGCAAGCAATTATTGGAGAAGCAGGCCTCTGTGAAGAAGAATGTGGTACCAGGAGTTGAGGAAGATTCATCAAGAGCCTGTATTGTGCCGATGACACAACCTTGCTTGATTAAAATGAGGAGGACTTGATGCCTCTGAACTGTGGTGTTGGAGAAGAGAACTGAATATGGACAGCCAAAAGAACAAACAGATATGCCTTGGAGAAAGTGCAACCAGAGTGGTCCTTAGAGGCAATGATAAAACTTTAGTCTGTCATAGTTTGAGTATGTTGCTAGGAGAGGTTATTCCTTGGAGAGGGACATCATGCTTGGAAAAGTGAAGGGATAGTGCAAGAGAGGAAGACCCTTCATCAGGTGGATTCACACCGTGGCTGTATTAATAGGCTTCAGTATATCAGATTGTGAGGATTTCACAAGATAGAACAAGGTTTAAATCTCTTGTTTCCAGAGTTGCTATGAGTCATACTCGACCTGATGGCACCTAAGAACAACTGCTCATTGCTGTTGAGTAGGAACCAATTCATAGCAGGTGTTCATAGGTTGTAAATTGCATAGGAGGAGATTACCCACCTTTCTCCCACAGAGCAGCTAGTAAATATAAATTGCTGACCTGTCACTTACCAGAGCAATTCCCTATCCGGTAGAGGACTAGAGTTCCCTTTGAGATCCGTCCTTATCTCTGTCTGTTGCTGTTGTTAGGTGTCATCAAGTCAACTACAACTCATAGCTACCTTATTAACAACAGACCTGAACCCTGTCCTATCCTGCACCATTCTCGTGACTTCTCCTGATCAAAGCTATTTGGTAGTTGCAGGGTCAAATCATCTTGTTGAGTGTCTTCCTTTCTTTCTCTGACCCTCTACTTTTCTCAGAATGAGGTCTCCAAAGACTGATTCCTCCTGAATATATGTCCAAAGTAAATGAGGCTAAGTTTCACCATCCTTGCCTCCAAGGAACATTCTATTTGTACTTCCTTCAAGCCAGATTTATTTGTTCTTTTGGAAGTTCATTAAATAGTCAATATTCTCTGCCATAATTTAAAGCCATCAATTGTATAGATTCAGATGTATAGATACCAACTGTTGTCAAATAAATTCATACTCATGGTCACCCTCCACTGTATTGGCCACCAGAGTTCCTTTCAAATGTTTACAGAATGTTTCCATTTTAGTGATATTTCAGACATGCAGCAACGAAACTGTTTCTCTATAATCACACTTAATTTACATATGAGGTAGTGGAAAATTCTTGAGAATAATATTTTTCATCTGGCTTAAAAATATTTTTTGTCATTTCAGCGTCAATTCAGTCTGTTCTCCTTCTTCTCGTGGGGGATGCTTGGGTCTGAGTTCCATGCTTAGTGTTTTCTGACCTTCATTGATCTCTGTGGGGATGTCATATCACCTTGGCCATGAGTGTTGGTCTTGGTCCCTATTGCTTTTGACATCGAGGCAGCTAGTTCCCTGTTCTCAGGCACTGTCACTGTCCATTCACCAACAACTAACAACGACACCCTGATGGGGGTAAGCATGACAGAGAAACATCACTCTGGGAGCCGTTCAGAGAGTCAGTCCAGCTCAATTTTATTGAGGGCTGTAGCACCCTTATATATGAACAAGTAAACAGGAAGACAGGATAGGGTGGGCTTACAGATGTGGGACATGCTGATTGGTTAGGAGAACCTCAGCTTTGTGGGACCACTCCCAGCTCAACAGATGCAGCAGCCATCTTCCCACGTGGTGAGCTTTCTCAAGCCGGTACAGCCAAACACAGGGGAGCTTTCTCTACCTCTTATTAAAGGTCTTTGGGAAGCTTGCACTTATCTGGAGCTAGGCAATCTGTCCTGGCCAGAGGCCCTTCCTTCCTCCCCAACATTCCTCAACAAGACAGCACGTGAGCGCTGTTCCTGACTGACCAGACTTCCAACTTCACCTGTAGTTGGCATCTCTCTCATCCATTGTCATTCTCTGTTGCCTTCCTCCTGTGCCCCGAAGGAGTTATGGTATCTCTTTCTGGATGCCATCACAGAAAGGAAATGAAAGAGACTTAATAAGGGGTATCTTTGGAAAGTTCTCTTTCATTCCATGTCTGCTTATCTGAACGCTTTTTAACTCTCCTTTATCTTCCTTCATTGTGCTTTTATACAGTAGTTGGCAAAGATTTCAGGGGGAACTTAGTCCCAGTTCCTCCTTCTTTCACACTGCTTCTGCCATGCTGCCTTCTCAAGCAGCAGAATTTCAATCAATTCAGGATGCAGAGTCACACCTACTCTGTGTCTAATATGACTATTGTCTCTCTTTATCTGTCTATTCTCTGCCCAATACACTTTATTGCCCCAATTCAAGAAATATTGTTATAGGTTTCCTTTGTGTTGTAAATATGTCCTGAACCGTGACCTGCACCCTTTAGAGGTTAATACCTATGAACTCTACATTCTGATCCTCTAAGCTTTTACTCTCATCTTAAAGCTAAGCCCTTCTGGAATTCAACACAAAATCACCTTTCTCTCTCACATGACTAGTTCTGTCAAATTCCTTTGGCTTTATATTGTGTGCATTTATACAATCCATTCTGCATTTCAACTTACTGCTTTGTTATACCTGTTTTTACAATCTCCTTAGGTAGCAAATGCCATTGAACCAATGGATAAATAGTCAATAGCCAAAAAAAAGAAAAGAAACCTTAGTTTAAACTTTAGAACTAAAAAGATTTTATCACTTTTATGCTTCTGTTCCAGCGATATAAAAATCAAAATGTGCGGCTAAAACTCAAAAGTATATTAATGTAAAAAAATAGTATATTAATCTAGTTTGCTTTGGTCCCTGAGTTTCTGCATTTGTCAAAATTCATGCTTCACACAAATCTTCCAGGGGCCCCAAGGGAAAGATGAGGAATCTCTTCACATTAAGAATTATAGTCTTATACCATGAACTGCTAGAAGAACAAACGAGTTCATCTGAGAGAGGACCAGGGTCCTTGGAGGCAAGGATGCTTAAGCTTCATCTGACATACTTTGGATCTGTTGCAAAGAGGGACCAGTCTTTGGAGAGGGACATCATGCTGAGGAGAGTGGAGGGACAGTGCAAGAGAAGAATATCCTTGATAAGATGGATTGATTCCATGACTGGGGTAGTAGGGGGTAGGTGTGTCAGAGGCAGTGAGATTAGCACATGAAGGAGCAGAATTTAGGGCTGTTGGACATAGGGTGACTATAAGTTGCAGGCAACAAACAACAACAACAACAACAGAGAATAATATAGTTAGACATGGACACAGGCATCCTACTATATTATAACCATCTACTTTTATTTTGTGCTCTTTTTCTTTACTTTTTATTTTCTATTGGTGTGCATACAATATTTTTATACAAAAAAAAGAATTATAGTCTTGTAAATTTGAAGAAGAACCAAAATATTTCATTTGCTTGTACAAATATTAATTTCTCCCTGTTTATAGCAAAGAAAAAATATAAGAAAATCAAAGACGCATGGGGATAAGTAAACCGTAACACCCATAGACTTCAAGAACTCCAACGTTCACCACCCTGAGACCTGAATGAGATGACTTGGCTGCAACAGCTGATCACTTTGGAAAGGATCCAGGGTAGAGTGGGAGATACACATACAACAAAAGCTAAAATAATGTAAAAGGCTAGTATTATTGGTCTGATAGAGACTGGTAGAACCTCTAAGACTATGTCCTTAGACACTTGGTTAGCCTGGAACCTTGTGGCATAACTATCACTCAAACAATAGACAAATCTATAATATAAACACAATCTCTGTTATGTGGAAGCCCATTGTGTCAAACAACTGTGATGGAGATAGTAAGAATGGTATAAGATAGGGCAAAGTTCAGATCTCTTGATCACAGGGTCACTATCGGTCATAGTTGACTCTATCGCACCTACCAACAATGTTGTTGTTTTTGTTATGTGCCGTCAAGTTGCCTCCAACTCATAGTGACCCTATGTACAACAGCCCTAAACTCTGCTCTGTCCTGTGCCAATCGCACTGTCTCCGATACACCCATCCCGATTACCCCAGTTACTGAATCAATCCACCTCATAGAGGGCCTTCCCTTCTTGCGCTGTCCCTCCGCCCTCCCAAGCATGATGTCCCTCTCCAAGGACCTGTCCCTCCTTACAATATGTCCAAAGTGTGTCAGATGAAGCCCGAGAATCCTTGCCTTCAAGGAGCAGTCCGGTTTAACTCTCTCATGGATGAATCTGTTTGTTTTCCTAGCAGCCCATGGTACATTCAATACTCTTCTCCAGGACCACAGCTCAAAGGCATCAATTCTCCTTCTATCCTCCCTAGTCATTGTCCAACTCTATGATGCATAACAAGTGATTGCAAAGATCATGGCCTGTATCAGATGCACCTTGGTCTCCAGAGAGATACCATTGCTTTTCAGTACTTTGGAGAAGTCCCTAACAGCAGACTTTCCCATCGGAATACGTCTTTTAATTTCCTGACTGGTGGTACCAAGAGTGTTGACTGTAGAGCCAAGCAGACTAAAGCTGTGAACAATCTCAATCTCTTCACCATCCATCCTGATGCTGTCAATTGGTCCAGTGGTGAGAAGCTTTGTCTTTTTTATATTGAGCCTCAATCCATATTGAAGGCTGCAGTCCTTGACCTTCTGCATCAAGCGCTTCAGGTCCTCCTCAGTTTCAGCAAGCAGGGTTGTGTCATCTACATAATGCAGATTGTTGATAGATCTTCCACCAATCCTGATGCCACATTTCTCCTCATAGAGCCCAGCTTCTCAAATAATCTGTTCTGCATATAGGTTGTAAAGTATGGAGACAGGCTACATCCCTGGCGTGTGCCCTTCCCAACTTTGAACCATGCAGTGTTCCCGTGCTCTGTTCTGAACGACTGCCCCTTGGTCCAAGTATAGGTTTCACATTAGCACGATCAAATGTTCTGGGATTCCCGTTCTTCTCAGAGTCAGCCACAGTTTGTTATGATCCACACTGTCAAATGCCTTTGCATAATCAATGAAACACAGACAGATATTCCTCTGGTATTCCCTGCTTTCAGCCAACATCCATCTAACATCAGCTACAATATCTCTAGTACCACGACCCCTTCTAAACCCAGCCTGGACTTCTGACAGTTCTCTGCTGATGTGCTGTTCCAGTCATTTTTTGATAACCTTCAGTAGAATCTTGTTTGGATGTGAAATCAGTGTTATTTTTCTATAGTTTTCACACTCTGTTGGGTCACCCTTCTTTGGGATGGAAACAAATATAGATCTCTTCCGGTCAGTTGACCAAGTGGTTGTTCTCCAGATTTCTTGGCACAACTTGGTGAGCACGTCCAGGGCTGCATCTGTTAGCTGAACTATGTCAATTGGTATACCAATATCATATGAAAAAGAAAGTCAGTTTTTAGTACTTGGAACAAGCAATGATACAAGCTCAAAAGATCAGCATTAACCTAGGGATAAAGCTCAGAAAGCAGGAAGAATAGAAAATGATTAAAAACCAGAGCAATAGAGCAGTAATGGGTAGAGGACTGGTACAATTTGGATATTTTAATCAATGTCCTAAAGCAAAAGATATAAGAATAATTGAATAGAAAACAAATCAGGTTTGTAAGCTTTCACTTGAAACACAGTAAAGTTTTTAAAAATTCACTTGGTTTGTTAGTACTTCTCCACTTCAATGTAAGTCGTAAGATTTTGGGTGGCATAAATAGTTAAAAGCTCTGTCACTAGAAGCAAGATTGATGCTGTAAATGCACTCAGAGGGCCTTTTAAAAACAGGCTTGGTTATATGCTTCCTACAGATCTTAGCCTTGAAGCCCTTTGGAGCATAGTTCTATTCTGCACACATGTCTCTATGAGTTGGAATTGACTGGAGGATAACTAGCAATTGCAACAATTTATCATCTGCAAAAAAGAAGAATCTAAATGCCTGCTTTTATCTGTCAGGAGCTGATGAGGTTTCCCTCCCCCCGTTTCCGCCATGAGCAAGTGTTGCCCTTTTGGTTTGTTGGGTTGTTTTTCCCTTTTAATTTTTTCTTTCCTTTTGACTATCCTCCCTTTTTTTAAAAAAAATGTGATTTTAGTGAAAATTTACACAAAGGATGGGTTTTCATTCATTCCTTGGTACACATTTTCCTCTCTCTCTCCCTCCATCAATTAATTTTGTAATGCATATCTTATTCCAGATTAACTGTCATAATGTCTACTCACTCATTCATTTCAGATATCCCTTCCCTTCACCTAGTCCAGAGTAGTGTTACCTATTTTGTTCCACTCTTGTATCCATCCTACTTGTATAACAGTAGTCTCAAGTAGCATTTGTCCTTTGTGACTGAGATCTTTCATTCAGCATAATGACTAAGGATGATAGAAGAAGGAGAATATTGAACACAACATAGACAATCAGGTCTTTCCAGGAGAGGGTGAAACCAAGCTCCTTCTTGGAAGCAAGGATTTTGGGGCTGTGTCTCATATATGGTGGGCACGTTGCCAGGTGTGGCCAGCACTTGGCGAACAACATCATCACGCTGGGTTGTAGCTATCACTGTTTCTTGCCATCTTCCATCATTCCAGTGTCAAAGTACTTTATGTCTCTGTCTTTCTCTCCTGTTGTGTCTAAAAGATACTCAGTCCAGAGAACTTGGAGTCAATGAACACATCTCACTCGAGTCTTTTCTTCTGGTTATAGAGTCCATCTCAACCTCTGTGGATTGGCCTTTATAAAATAAAAAAAAGTCAATTTTGTTAATAACCTGTAAACACTTAATTTGACTGTACCTCAACCAATTCCCCCAAGATCACAAGGAATTGAGTGACATCCTACTTATATAGTACACTAGCCAATCCCTTGTAAGTTTTGGCAATTATTTTTGGTAGAATTTAAATTTGTGTATTGATAGTTTGTTACTGGTATTAACATTCAAACATTAAGTTATTGTTGACTTTGGAATAAGTTATATCAAATTTCTCTTGATCTGCAAAATTTAGAAGAACTTCCCATAGATTAGCTTCAGGTTTCACAGGTTTCAAACTTTTCATCATTCACGTACTTGTGGCATCAGAAACATACATTCACATTATGATTCAAATTCTGGTCCTACATCGTGTCATGATGCTTGGCAAGCTGTCACTGTGATTGCAAGAAATATTCCTAGAAACCTTTCTTTTGGTTTTCAACTCTCAATGACTAGCTATCATTTTAACTATGTACTGATTATGTCTGTAAACACATACAGACAAAGGATTCCCTGACTTGAAATCCATTAATTTCATGATATCTCTGGTGAGGTGGCAAGGTGGAGGGTAGAGGTGAGAGAGAGAAAAGAAAGCAGATTCTTGCTGAAGTTACCTGTTCAAGATTTAGTCAGTCGTCATTACTCAAGGATTCTGTACTTGTCATTTTGAGGTTTTGGTCATTTTTGGGCATACACAGACCAGGGGAAAATGAGAATCATTGCTACACATATTCTCTGTTGATGTTAAATGTTATTCTGTTCTGCTTTCTTGCCTCAGTTTTGAGATGGTAGGACAGTATCTTTTCCAGTCTATTTGTTGTTGTTGTGTGCTGTCACATTGATATGACAGAGCTTTCTTGGAAGGTTTTCTAGACTGAAGTTTCTAAAAGGGCAGATGACCAGGTTTTCTTCCTCTGGAGTGATGGGTGTGTTAACAACTGAATACTTAATCATTGAACTACCAAAGCTTTTTATGGTTTATATGGTTCTTATGGTGTCACATTTTTGTACTTTTTTTACCAGTGATTTTCCTTTTAAAATGCCTTCCAAGCACAATGCTGAAATGCTGTCTAGTGTTGCAATGTGACGTGAATTTTAGTATTGCTAGCAGTGAGTTCAATGTGAGTGAATCAACAGTACATCGTAAGTAAGGTATCTTTAAAGACAAACAGACATCATACAGTATGCTGATCAGCTGACAAAAGTGGTCTAAGCAAAAGCTAGTCGGATAGTTCAATATTCATGAATCCACTGTTTGTAGTGGCTTTATAGAGCACATCTGCCGTGAATAATGAGAAATATCTACATCAGGCTATCGTAGTGCTCAACTTGATGACAGGCTGACTAAGTCATTGTGAAAGAGAGGTGTAGGTTTGTAATGATGAAAGTACTGAAAGGAAATTTGGAGAAGCAGAGGAAGGACTTGGCTTGTACACATGCTCACCTGCACCATGGTCAGTGTCAGAAGAAGTTTAAGCAATAGCTCTCTGCCAACCTACCTTTTTGGGCATGAAGATAACGTGATAATAATTTTTTTAAAAAATTGTACTCTCTATTTTCCTTCTGAAATATGTCACTACCATGGAAAGAGTGTCAAACTTGGTGGTCAATGATCATCTGGGGGAAAAAACGGCATTTCACACACTCGTAAGTCCTGGGGTCTTTATTCTAGTAGTCTAGAGTTTAATGGAGGAAGACATTGATTTAGAGGCCTCAGAGGTAGCATGTAGCTGAGAAATTATAGTTGTTACCCATTAGGGTATATTTTATTCTGACTGGAAAAGTTAGTATGTTTCAGGACTGCTACCTGGGAGATCTTGATTCAACAATGACTGTCTTATGTAATAGGGTCATTTGCTTTATGACCACCCCAGGAACCACTAAAGAGCATTATATGAAATACACAGAATTGGTGGTAGGACTTCCCCTTCTCTCTTTGCTTCAGAACGGAAAAGATAAAGTGACACAGCCTTGGGGACCTCTTGTCTAAAAATACCTTTCTCTAATTAATAAAGGCAAAATTACAACAGAAAAACATCTATATGAAACACTGAATATCAGAAAATGTCTATGTTTAAGCCTAATTTTTACACACCTTTTCTATTTAATGTCAATATAATTTTAGGGGTGATGCTTAAGTTTGTTTTTTCCCCCTCTTTCTCCTCTTTTCTCATTCCTCTGAATCGCTGCCAATATAACTAGAGTCATATAATTTTAGAGCTATAATCTCAGGGAAAGAAGTTTGAATCCTGATGAGCCAAGCACAGGAGGGATTTGAAAAAAATCTGAACAGCTCTCAGTTGTTTATCCACACATTGACTCAATATTGCCTTGTGTTGGCAGAGCATGTGTGCCCCACAGCAGATAGATAAAATTAAGGAGAAGGAGTGTGGACTTAATTTAGAAAGGCACTTGTTTTTATTTGATACTAAACAAATCTCACAGTTTAAAAAGCCCTGTGATATTTAGAGATTTAACCAGCACTTTTCAGTATCCTGTATATACAAGGTTTGTCAAAGACCGATGCTAAGACAATATTTTTAAAATCTGAGAAATCTGTGATTCATTACTTTTGGGTATTTCACCTATAACTGCTTCTTTTCTACATTCTTGTGTTCTAAAGTTAATATTGATATGGCAAACCCTTTTTGCCTCTCATATGCTATTTACTAAAACAGATCAATGGCACAAGAGGGAAAATGCATGGTCAAGCTGAATTATTCTCCAGTGTGTCATCTGTTTTTAACTCTAGTGTTTGTATATATGGTATTATAAAATTTATCCAACAGTAAGTAAGGTGTGATGACATCATATATTTTTCATCCTGAAAGCCAAGGTGTTCAAATGGTTTGGATTAGATAATTAAGCACATCTCTCAAATTTTTCTCTGTACTTTTCAAGCTGAGTGCTCAAGGAAGTCATTAATTTTTCTCTAACTCAGGAAAACTGGAGCTTATCAGGGGTAACTCATTTCCTTTTTGGCTAAATATATATAAAGACTTCACTTGGGCTCAGTTCTTATGCCCTACCCCCAAATAAGCAGGAACAGCACTGTCAAGAATGTTTCCATTATCTTGACAATGAACACTAACCAACCAGTTGCAGTCTCATACACTCTGACTTACGGTGATCTTGGGCATTTCAGAGCAGAGCTGGGCTCCCTAGGGTTTCCAGATGGAGCTCTGGTGGCGTAACAGTAAGAAATTATGCTGTGGATGCAAAAGTACATAGTTTGAATTCTCTGGCTGCTCTGCAGGACAAAGATGGGCAGTCTCCTCCTATGTGATTTTTTTGCCTTTATAAACCTCCTGGAGAGTCAGCTATGGGTCGGTTCTGACTCGAGGGCACACAACAACAACAACAACAACAATAGTTTCTGTTGTAGTTTTTCCTTGGGAAGTAGATTGTCAAGGTTTTCTTCCAAGATGTTTCCGAATTGTCTTGAATTGTCAATCTTTTGTTAGCAGCCCAGCTTTATAATCATCCATAGCTTTCTAGAATTGAAGTTGTGCTGGCACGAAGCTCTAATCATAACAATGTAGAGATTCCAGGTCAGTAGACAAACCATTTCCACAAAAAGGAAGAGAATCTGTGCATTCATCTAAGTTATTCATTAAGAAAAATATAAGAGAAGTGTCCTATCTGTATGCCACTGGAGGAATGGAGAGGTATTGGCTATTTCCCAATTACCAATTTTCTCAATTAGCAAAAAGGTCACTGGTGCTGAACTTCTAAAGCACAAGACACGGAGAGACCCTCTGACTCCAGTCATCCTAGACAGTGAAACGGGAGAGAGCTCCCAGAGTGAAATGTGGGACTCAATGCCTTGATGAAAAGGAAACAGACTTTACGAGGTCTGGTTTTGGGGGTGCTTCCAGAGCTGAATGTGAAATTTTATTTGTTCCAGAACGTCCTGGCAACTTGGTACAGCAAATGTAATCAGCACCAGACGTCCGACCTGTCTCTTAACATGGTGCCATAAGTGTGATTAGAACGGCACAGCAGCTTGTGCTAGTGGGGGAAATGACAGACACAGGAAGGAAAAGCAGAGAATGCTGAAACTGTTCCCAATTGTGCAGCAGGAAAAAAGAAAAAGGAAAAAAAAAAAGGAGACCTGCTGATGTACTGCCTCACAGAGTGGCGTGCTGGCTGGAAGAGGAGGGTGAGCAGCCCGGCTGGCAGTAAGAGCGCCGACTCATGTGTGAGCTGACAGAAAGGAGGCAGTCTGGAGGAGTCCCAGATCAGAGAAGAGACACAAAGCCCTGAGAGAAACGGATTTGATTTCTGCCAGCCAGGGAGCTGGGTGGGAGGCCCATCAGATGCTTTCATGGAAACTATGGGAAAGGCTTCTCTGTTCCAGAGGGGATTAGCTGTGAACTAGACGCACACCATTTTCAAAGCCTTCAAAATCAGAGGCGGTATTGCCTCAGTTTGTTGAAAGATATTTTATCAGAGAGATTTTTCACTGAAATTCTGGCTTGGGTGATATACCCATGCTTTTCTCCCTACCAAGAATTTTTTGTCCTTGTTTAGGGCTCACGGATTGTTCCTAGTGACAAATTGCTCTGAAGTGGGATTACTGGTGTTTTGGGTCTTAAAAGTCAACTGGCTACACTACCACTATGACCACATTGTGCCTGCTATGTGGTTAGTGTGGCTGATGTGTATCAGACAGTGGTTTTAATATTGCTGATTTATATCAGACAGGCCTGACTGAAAGAAGAAAGGGAGATCAGAGGAAGCTTCACAAACCATGGGATTTTCCAAACCATGAGCTTCATAGCAACTGTTAGGAACATGCTCTAAGAGGTCATCCTTGCTTTGCCCAGAGAGAGGGAGCAGAATGTTGGGAACTTTCAGAGGGCTTGGGGGGATTGTCACTAAGGACATCTTGCAGGCACACTCACAGCGCTGGAAGGAGAACAGGAGCGCCTAGAGAGTGCTGGTGACTTCTTGTTGTTGTTACGTGCCTTAGAGTTAAAATCAACCAAGAGCTGACCCTCTGGCAGGTTTGCAGAGGCAGTTAATCACTCTGGAGGAAATTGCCCATCAGCTAGTGGCCTCAAACACACTTTACCTTCCTGATTGCAGCACAGCTTCTTGCCACTGGGCCACCAGCCCTCCTGCTGGTGGCTTAGTGGTAAGGAATTGTTTTGCCAATGCAAAGGGATGTGGTTCAAATCCACGATCTCTTGTGTGATTTACTGCCTTTGAAAACTGGCTGGAGAGTCAGATGTGAGTCAGGTTCTCAGGTTCGTCTTGATGGTACTTAACAACAGGACTCAGAGAGCACTTCAGTGTGTTTGCTATAAAAGCTCTGTGACACTAACTCAGTGACTCTGCCCTTGGAACTAAGTCTGGGCTCTAGGGCACAATGAGGTTGGCCTGGACATAAAGGAGGCTCCTCTGTCCCTGTGCTTGGATTATAAATCATTCTCAACGTGGGAGCTTGCTGACCTCTAACCAGCAGTGGTGAATCTGACATCTCAAACTGGTGGTTGACCTCAAGGGACTGTTATGGACATTGTGGGGCCTATATTCTGGGAAAGGAATTACTACCTTCTTCTCTATCCCATGGCCTTTAACAGCTTCCTCACCACTCTGGCTTTTTGTTCTGAGAGGGGGCAGGAGTGTTGGAAAGTTGGTTCATCCATTGCATCTGCAGGTCATCTTCACAGACTTCTGTAAACCTCAGACTTTGTCTTCTGCTCAGTTTTACATATGTCTTTGCTTGAAAGTATGTTTGTTTCTTTTTAATTATGTAATCCAGTAACAAATAACAAAAAGGCAAAGAAGATACTATAATAAAAAAGCAAAGAAGATATGATAACAAACACCTAAGGACTCACTACCTAGTATTTAGAAAAAACCAAGTCTTACCAGACACTAAAAAATACCACCAACAAATTGATCCTATTGGGAATCTTCATTTTTTTTTCTCTGACTTGCCACTTTACCAAGCATGAAGTTCATCTCCAGGGATTGATCTCTCTTCATAATATATCCAAAATATGTGAGATGAAGTCTTGTTATTCTCTACTCTAAAAAGCATTCTGGCTGCTTTCCTTCTAAGGCAGATTTAGCAGTGAGTCTATAATATATTCAATATTCTTTGCCAGCACCATAATTTAAAAGCATTAATTCTTCTGTGTGCAACAGTATAGCATCATCTACCAGGAGTTTTGCTCTACCAAAAAAGGGGGGAAAATTAAACCAAAAAGCTAAACTAGTAGACATTGAATATATTTAACTTCTGGAAACCTCTTGTGTATCAAAAGAGAACTCCGTGAAATTCTCCAAAGTCGATTTTTTTGGAAGGTGAACACCAGGCCTATCTCCCAAGGTACCTTTGTGTAGACTCAAGTCTCCAGCCTTTCTGCTAGCACCAGAGGACATTAGCAGTTGCACCACCCTGGGAACTCCCATGAAAAAACTATCAAATATTTTCAGAAAATTGGGCAACTCTTTTTTTTTTAAGCATCTCTTTAAACCCTGCTCAACACTTGTCCATGTTCACATCAACTAAACCCTCAGGAATAAAACATTCATTTACTCAATGCTGTTGAGACTTTAGTGTGTAAAGGCTTTGTGGAGACATGTCCAATTGCCAGTTGGACTCATTCCCACTAGAATATCTTGTCAATGTTTTAAACTTGAAATACTTGAACCCACAAACTTGTCCTTACCATTTAATTATGCGTTTTTTAAATGCTCCCCTCCCCCACTAACAGCACCACTATTCTTCTAGTCACCCTGATTCATAGCCTTGAGCCAATCCCAACTCTATCATCTCCCTTGCCTTCAACCTCCAGGTATTTACTAAGTCCTGTTTAATCTTTCCTCAGAATGTTTATCACACTTCTTCACTCCATTCCAATCTTACTGTTGCTATTAAAATTGAGATCTACCTTTTTTTTGGCCAGTATTGTTTGGCTTTTGCAGTCTACTTCTCTCCTTTTTTCAATCCATTATTAGTATCAAAGTAATCAACTGGCAGAAACATTTTGTGCCATTCTTCTCAACATCACTTAATGGTTCTTATAACTTAGCAAAGACCAGTATTTTAGTTGGAAACTCTAGAGCTCTTCACAATCTTTCCTACACCCACTCTTCTAGACATATATCTTATAATTATTATATTATCATATAATCTTATATTATCATCCCACTAAAACCTCTGTCCTAGGCATACAACCCTGCTTGTCCTTCTCTGTTTCCTGCTAAATTCATGTCTAATTCTCTCTTCCTCTTGTTCATTAAGGCAACTATTATTGAACATCTACAATAAGCCAGATCACGTGGTAATCCTATGGTATAATAGTCAAGTGGGTAGAGATGACCACTGTCTGTACAGACATCGCTTCCTGGTGGAGAAAACACATGGATTAATAGGCTCGTAGTGTCACACAGGAAGTGTTAGGACAGAGACTATAATGAGATTTTAGACACAGACATGGGAATTCAGTGCAGGCTTTCCAGAAGAGGGAATATCCAAGTTATAATTCCTTCCTCATTAAAGTTTACCAGATGAAAGAAGGCATAAAAGGAAAATGCAGGCACTCTGCAAAGGAAGAAATTACCATGTGAAACTTCTACCCATCTTTAAATATCCAACTTACATGTTTTCTTGACCACACAAACAGATGGTGTACTGTAAAAATACAGACTTCAAAGACACTCAGAACTAAATTTTAAGCCTGACTTTGTTACTCACTACTTGTGCAAATGACCATGAAAAAACCTAAGTCAATCTTTATAAGGATCAGTCTTTGAATTCTGTAAAAATGCTCTGACTTAACAGAGCCACTCATTCAGTAAACATTTGTTAATCAACTAGAAACAAGAGTACCAGGTACTCTTCTTGGTGGTTAAGACACAACTGAGATATATCAAACAGAAATCCTAGCTCTTGTGGCTCTTACAGCTAAGTAGGGAAAAGTTGTAAATAATAGTTGAGTCAGACCACACACACTCCTGGTGACCCTATGTGCAAGGACATTAGAAAATTATGATCCAAAGCTTTTTCTTTGATTGAATTTGTAAAAAAAATAGATCAGCCAGCTTTTCTTTCTAGTATTTCTCTGTCTAGAAGCTTGTTCAACATTATAGAACGTGTGTGCTGCTCACCTAAACATTGTGCCTCTCTAGTGATTTAAATCCACTAACAGTTTCACAGAAAAAAGATGGACAATCACCTCCAAGGTGATTTACAGCACTGGAAACCCAGCGAAGTGTCAGCTATGGGTTAATTCTGATTCTATGGCAATGAGGTTTGTTTGAACACATGAGATGAATTACCTGAAAATAATACCTGGGTCTCCTACATAAAAGACATGAATTCTATTACTGAACTGCTTTCTAGGGGAAAGTGAGCAGTAAATAAAAGAAATATTCATATTTTAGAGCATATTCAAAACACACTGCTATTGGTTCCAACTCTTGAACTACTCAGCTGGTAGTGGATTCAAACCATCAGAGGTGTACAACTTTTTGGTTAGCAGTGCAACCCCGACATACTAGAGTATATTGGGATGATAAAATGATAAATTCGAGGAAGTAGGTCAGAAGAAAATAGGGTGAATCGTAAGGTATCGGTTTCATTCATCCATTTCATCTTTACTTACTTAAGTAATGAATTTTAAAAATAGTATTGAAAGTCTACGACACACTGAGGTATTGTTCTGGAGTCCAAGGAGACAGCAGTCAACAACAGATTAAAAGTCTTGCTTTTATAGAGCTTCTATACAAGTGAGAGAGAGGGAAGAAACAAAATAAAAATAGAAAAATACAGAAATATTAGTGTAGAGCAAGGGAGGGGGGTGGCCTGAAAAAAAATTTCTAGAAGTAGTAATATTAGACAGGAAGCCAGGTAAGTCTCATTGAAAAAAATGCTATGTGGCTATTTAAGCGCAGAGAGTGAGGAGGTAACCATGTGAATAAATGAAATCAAGGACATCAAGTTCAAAGACACAAGTTGTTTGAGAAACAGCAAGAAGGCCAGTGTGGGTGGGAACACGAGTGAGTCCCTTCATACTATGCCACCAGATATCCCTTAAGACAAAATTAGGTCCAGGTAATTCCTTTCCTTTATCCATAAAGATTTTCTTATGCTTGAAGGTAGGTTGAAGTGGAGGCAGAGATTGATACTTATTCATCCTTAATGCCTCCCTCTGTACCTTGCCCATTAGAGTTGCTAAGCAATTTTTTCCGAATGTATAAAGGAGTGAAACAAAGATTGTCAAGACTATCTCCCTGAGGTACCTACCATTTGAACTTTGGTAGAGGTAAGGGGAATGGAGGTCGGCAGGGAAACCAGATTAATGGGAATAAAACAACCAGAAAAGTAATAATGAGAATAATGACACTTTGTAGGGGGAAAAAAGCAACCAAAGTCACGGAGTAATAAGTATAGAGATTACTAAATGGGAGTCTAAAGTGCTCAGTGAACTTTCACTAAAAACACAACAAAACATTGCCGATTTTAAAAGGAGAAATAAATAAAAAGTTTGTAAGGGAAACGGAACCAATCAGCTTCCTTATTTCCTCCCTTCAAGAAAGAGACCCTAGGCAATATGCTTTTTGATTAAGAGACGATAGCTAGGATGAATGTTTTCTCTATTTTATGATTATCAATGTGGTTGATTGCCAAGTGTCATAAAATCTGTTGCACAATCGTAGGATAGTGGTGAAATGCAGATAAAAATCCACTGTCTTCAAGTCTGTTCCAACTCATAGTAGTAACTCTATAAGACAAAGTGGAATTGCCTCATAAGGGTATCCAAAGCTGTAATCTTTGTGGAAAAAGACCTTGATGTCTTTCTCCCGGGAACTGGCTGAGTTTGAACTCGCCATGTTTTGGTTAACATCCTAGCACTTTAACTACCGCACCATCAGGGCCCCATAACACAGATCTTCGGGATTTTTTCCTAGACTCAAAATTCTGGGAAGAATTGAGATCTCTGTCACAGGCTCAGCGATTTTTTCGACACCAAAATTTAAGAACTACTGACACTCAGGACGACGGCCTTTTGTTCACATTTTCCCTTGGAGGCCAATGATTTCTAGCTGCAATGTGGTGAATTACAGCTGCTCCGCAATTTTATGATAATGTGTGCTCATCACCTAATCAAACCACTCCAGTTGAGTTAGAATCTGGCTGGCTCATGTCCCCACTCATGTTGTCAGGCAACTGGTTCGGAAAAGGACCTTCGCCAAGTACCTCTCCATTGAACTGTGTAGTTAGCATAAGGAGGGAAATATGAAGGAACACATCAATGTCAAAGTTCATCTTTATTATTCTAGGAGGTTTTGAACACTAAAAATGATTCCATACCATAGTCTCAAGAAGTCAGACAGCGGGCCTATTTTACTCATCACTAAAATGAAGCACGAGACTCAGTTTCTTCCTATTACTACTCACTGAGTTCATACCACCAGCTGGACTATATATAAGAAACAAACTAAATTTTGCTACCATTACTGGTGAGCCTTTATCTGATGTCAATGTTCTGTGTTCCAACATGACTCAAGTGTAAGCTCAGTGGGGACAATATTAGTATTGTTCACTACTTTCTCCCTAGTGCCTATCAGTGTCTAGACCACAGTAGCCACTCAGTAAGTATGTGTGGATGGATGGATGAATCCATTTCACTTCCTCAAGTGAAGAGCAAATTGATACACATTTCCATCTGTGAAGGATCACTCTTCCCCATAGTTTGCTTTCACATACCTTATCCCACCAGTTAACTACCCTCTAGATAAGTCTGAGCAGTTTTCTCTTGACCCTATAAAAAATTGGCAGGATTTCTCAGAAAGGATGATCTCGTAATTGGTCTTGTAGGGATCTCTTAGAGGGATACATTTCACATTATTCATGTTTCCAGATGGGTTTTTTGTCCCCAGGGCAGTCATTCCAGAATTTTTTCTCAGCATTTAGTTTACTCCAAGATATAAATAGTGATTTAGGACATGATTGCTCCCACCAAAGGCTCCCCAGTTTGGGGAAGAAGGCAAAGGCAGAGGCAGCCAGGAAATAGGATAAGGGACTGGTGCCTGGGGAGAGGGCATTGTGTGTGAACAGGGACTCAGCGCTGCATTTCTTTCTGGAGAAGGAGGGCTGAGTGAGACAAGGGTAGGGAAACAAACCAGAAATTGTCCTTCCTGACCACTTTTTCTCAAGGAATTTCCCTCTAATGAATCCAGTTACCATCAAGTCAATTCTGGTATATGGCAAACCCCTGCCGGTCAGAGTAAAATCATGCTTTTTAGGTTTTTTTAACTAGGCATGGTCTTCTCAATTATTTGATGTGCATCTGAAAGCTGGACATTGAATAAGGATGGCAAAAGAATTGATGCCTTTGATTTGTGGTTCTAGAGAATAGTACTGAACATATCATGGACTGTCAAAACCACAAATAGGTCTGTCTTGAGGAGGATAAGACTAGTTTGCTCCTTGGAGACAATGATTTTGAAGCTCTGTCTCTCACACTTTGGGCATGTCACCAAAAGGCACCAGTCTTTGGAGAAGGACATTGAGCTGGGAAGGGTGGAGGGGCAGCGCAGGAGAGGAAGGCCTGGTTGAGGTGGATTGACACAGTGACTGTAACAATGAGGTCAGATGTGTCAGAGATGGTGAGGTTAGCTCAGGACAGAGAAAGCTTCAGAGCCATTGTTCATGGAGCCACTGGGTCATCAACTTGATGGCATATAAAAAACCCACAAAGGGCTTGGGAAATTTGGAAATAAAACATTTTATTGTTTATTAAGTGAAAGCTTATAGATCAAACTGGTTTTCCATTCAACAATCCATACACATTTTATCTCGTGGCATCATTGCAAGCCCACAATGTGACACCTTTCCACATTCATCCTATGTGTTCATAATGGCCAGTTTTTAATGAAGTCAATCACTAGGCTTTTCTCTGAGGAAGCTCTAGGTGAATTTGAACTCCCAGCCTTTCAGCTAGTGGTGAAGGCCTTATTCATTTGTATTACTCAAAGACTCCTGTAAGCAGGCTCTGAGATTACCTCCCTTTTTTTTTTTTTTTGAGGCTTCTTGTTATTACTAGTATCTCCACAATAGAATTCAGAAGCCAAGGTAAGGTAAGCAATTTGCCATCAACTACTAACTGCAAGACGGGCAGTTTGGACTGACTCAGTAGCTAGTGGAAGAAAAGGTCCAATATTTAAGAGTCTGGTTAATCTTAAGAGATCTGTTAGTTGTTTTTTTTGTTTTTTTGGGTTTTTTTGAGATCTGTTAGTGTTAAGATGAAATAATTGCCATTGAGTCAGTTCTGACACATAGTGACCCTCCATCAGTGTTTCCAAGACTGTATATCTTTACAGAACTATATTGATTCACCTTTCAGGCTATGGATCTTTAATGCGGGAGACTGCTCACCTTTCTCCCAAGAAACAACTGGTGGATTCCAACCGCCAACCTTTTGGTTAGCAGTCCAATATATTATATGCTACACTCGCAAGGCTCACTTCTATTAAGATTACAGGTGTAGAAATTCAAGTTGATAGTAGCCAACAACAATCACCATCCTAGAATGTAAGTTCCTTAAGAGAAGGGAGTTTGTCTCTCATGCTCACTGAAGTGTTCCCAGCACTCAGCATGAGGCTGGAGCATTGGTGACATTAAGTTTGTTGAATGAATTGATATGTGCCACATTTCCTAAACACCCATGGGCTTTGTGGGGGATTTATAATTGTGAGCAGTTTGCCAATGGTTCCCCACTTTTAAATCTTGCTTGAAACGTGATGGATGACACTACTCTCTAACATCTAGTATGCACTCAATGTTTGGTGTTAAATTGACTTGATCTGAATGAACATTGAAGCAGTGACAAGAAAGATAATATGTGGCCAAAGAAATCACTTTGATGGTGCCAGGCAGTGATGCTAGCAGAAGTGTTTCTAATGGCTATTTGCTAAAAGAGCAGATGTCATTTTTCTTGTCCTTACTGGAAATGCATAGTGACAGCAGAGCTCACTGTGAGCGTGGTACCACCAAAATTGCAATGTTGTCTAACTTAGGACAAAGGTTGTGGAAATGTGCTAGAAAGCCAATGTAATGCCACAGGAGTCTTGGGCATGATGTCTTATTGAGACTGAGTGTTGGTGAGGTGGTGCCCCTCTAAAAAAATGACTCGTTTCTTTACCTGCTGAATTGACAACCTTTCTGTTTAAAACTGACAAGGGGAAAATGAAAGTTCCCCTTGTTTTTTGTGTCACACATGAATATCCAACTAGTTGGCAGCTAGTTAAAATCTGTATTTCCTTTTTTCAGGTTTTAGCAGCTCTGAAGATCAGATTAATGTAAATGTCCCTCTCTTTACCCTGTTGGCTAACCAGTTCGCTATATTTGCATTTTTCAGAGAAATCTTTTTTTCCCCTTTGACAGCACGGTATCCAAAATGGTATATTATTTTCACAGATGTTCCATATTGGAAAATGCTTCTACTATTTAAATATAGAAACATAAAAGGAAAACTTTCCATGTCCAATATTTTTAATGACTTAAGGTCAAAGTTGTTTTGTTTTTTATTTCTCTGTGGAATGATCATTGTAAATAAAACAAGCAAACAAAAAGATTTAAAACAGCCTAGCAGGCATTTGAGAGTTTTGTAATTTTACTGGAATAAATGTTCTAAACATTATGAAATGGACTTTTTTTTTTATCCGTATAGATTCACTTGCAGATTCTAAGCCAGGAGTCATTGACTTATGGAAAAGAAGACTCACTTCACATTAGCACTTCTCTCACACCTGCTAAACATCTGGCACTGGTATCTTTCTGCTCTTTTCGCTTTTCAGCTCCACAGAATGATCAAGTCTCTGAACAATGAAAACCAAAAAACTTTTGCTCTCACTCTCTCTTCATGTCTCTTCTTGATCCACCACTTAGTAAGAGAATCATTTGCTGGCAGCTGTGGCCAGTCCTTCTAACCAGATTTTAGAGAAATGGCAGAGGAGAGATTTAAAAATTGTCTCTAGGTTTTGCAAACAATGCCTCAGGAGCACGGCTGGTCATCACCACATGAAAGGGATGAGAACTAGAGAGCAGGATATGAATTTTTCTCACCTCAAACAAACCCAGGAGACATGTTCTCCTAAGGATTATAGGAAATTTGTTTCTGACCCCTGGGTCAGAGAAGAGCTCAGAATGAATTTTAATTGGTTGCCAAGCAATTGCTAATTCATCTCTGACTTGGACAGAGAAAAACAATTAAATGCTACAGAAATGAATTTAGCAGGAAGGAAAAAAAATTTAACCATGATCGTGATCCTACAGCTGCTGAAACCTAACAGAGGGGGTGGTGAACAGCCATATGGAGCTGTGGCACATTCTTTTCCAGAACTTTTTGATCTGAGAAGAGTCTCTTGAAAACAGCGAGCTTCATTTTGGATGATAAACCTTTCAGACTGACAAGGGAGTTATTCCACTAATGCCAAAAAACAGGCTAAATAATTGTGTGATGTTGTGAGCAAGGCAGCATAAAGGTAGGGGGAAGGAACATTGAAAAGACAGGCTTGAGAAGGCTGTCACACAGTACTGATTAAGTGAAGTTGAAGCCAGCTTAACTTTAGTTTGAGACACTTGTGAAGTTCTGTGTCTGTAGTCATGTTTCCCAGGTAACTCTTTCAGGCTTTGGAGCATTATTCAGAGTCCCTAGATAATACGAATGACTATGTTCTCAACTGTTCCAGCCTTTTAAAAAGAATCTTCAGCAAGATTTTAATTGTGTGTGGTATTAATGATACTGTTTGATAATTTATATATTCAGTTGGAATACCTTTTTTGAAAATGAAAATCTATCTATCATCTATCTATCTATCTATCTATCTATCTATCTATCAATCATCTATCTATCATCTATCTTCCAATCTGTTGCCTAGGTAGTTGTCTTCCAAATTCCCTGGCATAGCCTAGTGAGCACATCCAAGTCTGCATCTGTTAGTTGAAATATGTCCATTTGTATTCCACCGTTTCCTGGCATTTTTTGCTTGAAAAAAGCTGCTTGAACTTCTTCCTTCATTACCATTGGTTCTTGATCATATATCACTTACTTGACATGTTTCAACCTTGACAAATTCTTTTTGGTACAATGAGTCTGTGTATTCCTTCAATCTTCTTTTGATTCTTCCTGCATCATCCAAGATTTTACTCATAGATTTGATAAAAATTAATTCTACAATTAAATTCCGTATTACACCTTGAGTCTTGAACTTGTTTTTCAGTTCTTTCAACTTCATACATATTGACCATGTTCTGCCCTTTTTATTTTCCAACTCCAGCTTTTTGTATTTTTCATTATTTTACCTTCCTTTGTCTTCTTGATCTGCCTTTAAAAACCTTCTAGTCATCTCTTTTATTTCAGCATTTCTTCCCTTTGTTTGGGCCTTGTTACATTGTAGTGTAATTTTCATAGTCTCTTCTGACACCTTTATTGGCCATTTCTTTCTCACCTATCTTAATAATGACCTTTCACTTAATATAATCTACAAGTAAAATCTTGCTGAATACTTTTAAAAATGACTAGAATAGTACATTGACAGAGAAGCTCTGTAAATTCAAACTGGATTCAGACAAGCCTGTGGCACAAGGGTTAACATTGCTGATGTCAGATGGGCTTTGACTGAAAACAAAGAATATTAAAAAGATGTTCATCTTTGTTTTATTGACTATTGTGTTTTATTTCGTGGAACATAACAGGTTGTGGATGACATTGAGAAGAATGGGAAACAAGAACACTTACTCATAATCGTGCAAACCTATGCTGAGACCCAGAAGCTGTTGTTCAAACACAACAAGGGAAAACTACATGATTTAACATCAAGAAAAGCAAGTGTCAGTATTGTGTCTTGTCTCCATTCCTCTTCAGTATGTATGCTGAACAATACAGCTCCAAGAAGCTGGACTATAGAAAATAATGTGACATCAAGATTAGAGGGAAACTCATCAACGAGCTATGCTGTGCAGTTGTCAAAACCTTGATTGCTAAAAGTGAAGAAGACTTGAAGTACTTACAGTAGAAGATCAAAGACTACAACTGTCAAGATGGATTACATGTCAACATCAAGAAAACAACACTCCTTGCCTCTGGCCCAATAGGCAATATTGTGATAGAGAAAAGATTGCCATTTTCAACAATTTCATTTTACTTGGATCCACAATCAACATCCAGTTAAAAAATCAAAGGAAATGTTACAGTGGGGAAATCTCCTGTGAAGCCCTCTCCAAAGTTTTAAAGAGCAATTAAGTCAGTTTAAAGACTAAGATGCACCTGATTAAAGCCATATTGTTGTATGCCATTGAGCTGGAACTGACCCATAGCTGACTCTCCAGTGGATTTTCAAAGACAGTAATATAGGAGAAGATTGCCCAGCCTTCTCTCTTGGAGGAGCTGGTGGATTCAAATCATGACTCAAGCTGTGGTATTTCAATTACTTTCTATGCATCTGAAAGCTAGAGAATTAACAAGGATGACAGAGGAATTTATGTCTTTGAATTGTGGTTCTGGAGAAGCGTACTGATTATCCTATTGACTATCAAAAGAGTAAGCAAATCTGTCTTGGAAGAGGTGAAACCAGAGTGCTCCTTAGAGGCAAGGAACATGAAATGCCATTTCATTTACTTTGGGCATATTGTCAAGATGAATCAGTGATTGGAAAATAATGTCATTCTGGAAAAGGTAGACGACAGAGGAATAGAGGAAGACCTCTAACAAGATGGATTGACACAATGACCGTAACAATGAATTTGAGCAGATCAGAGATTGTGAAGATGGCACAAGATAGGGCAAGAGTCAGATCTGTTGTTCATAGGATTGCTATGAGTTGTAGTATAGTTCATGGCATCTATCAATAACAAGTTCTTAACTACTAACCAAAAGGTTGGCAGTTGAAGCTTATTCAAAGAAGACTGGATAAGGCCTGATGATCTGCTTCCGAAAGGTTGAACACGAAAATGCCATGGAATACAATTCTCTGAATAGATGAGCTCCCCAAAAGTCAGAATTGATTTATGGGTCACAAACAATGACTTTTCACATCTGATATTGAAGTTCTCCAAAAATTCTTTCTATAAATGTAACCAAGCTGATTTCTATATGGTCCATTTAGTGAGGTCTCTGTGTTTAGTTTTGTACTTTCTGTGAAAAGGTATTTGTAATTAATAAATCACTGACTGTACGAAACTCTATCATTCTATCTCCAGCCTCATTTCTGTCACCTAGCTTATACTTTTGGACTGGTCCTCCTTCCTTGTTCCCAATGTTCTCATTCTATCACCAATTATTATTATAATGAATCTTGGTTGCATGTTCAGTCAATTTCAGACTACTGTAAAAGTTGGTAGAAATAGTCTATTACCTCTTCTTTGGCTCTAATTGTTGATGCATATATTTGAATGATATTAACGTGTCTTTCCTATATGTGTATGGATAATATCCTGTCATTTGCAACATTGTGTTGCAGAATGGATCTAGAAGTGGTCTTTTTGATACAATCTCATTTTTTCTTACTTTTTAATTCCTGGCATAGTATGTCATATGATTGTCTGATTCAAGAGGATTCATGTGAATCCATCTCAGCTTGCCAATGCTTAGCGTGTCAATATTTCTTTTTTAACAATATCCAGTTTTTCTACATTAATATGGCATAAGTCCCATGTACCAATTATTAGTGGCTGTTTGCAACTATTCCTCTTCATTTTGTGTTTGCAAATATGAAGACTCAGCCTTTCATGTTTATACCTAATAGTCAAAGTGTTCTCTGTTGTTCATAAGGTTTTTTGAAGTCCTGTTATTTCAGTAGTGGGTGGCAAATCTGTCTACCTACTCTGCCTCAATTTGGGAGCTCTGTCATAATACAGCATCTGACAAACCTGCAGTATACCCAGGATAGCATATATGGATAAGCAAGCTTATAGGTATTTGAGCTAGGGACATACGACGACACTTCTCCAATACAAAATCTGACAAATAAATTTGGCATTGGTCTTAGCCTCCCTCACCCCTCCCCTCACTGTGAGGCACTACCAAGTAAGACCTCTAACTAGCCCCTAATATTCTAATATGATGACTCAGGCTCCAGCCACCCCAGTCTTTTATCTAAGTGCTCTCTGGCAGGGGTCTTGGGCTGTGACTTATGGGCATCCTGGCCCAGCAGGTATATCAGAAAGTGGCTGTCTAAAATGGGGGGACTAAGGCACGAGGTATGAAGTTTCTGCCTTTCACACTTTCATGCATGTCATTTTTATATGAACAAATCATCAACTACTCATGTACAAGTTCAAGCTGAAGCAAAACGAAAATGAAAACCACAGGAACCAAAATATGACCTTGACTCTATCCCACTTGAATTGAAAAGCCATCTCAAGAAAAGGTTTGAGCTCTTGAACACTAATGAGCAAACCAGAGGAATATCATCCATGAAGAAAGCAAAAGGTCCTCAGAATGACGGAAGAGGGAGAAAAGAACAAGGTGGATACCAGAAAAGACTTTGCATATTGCCCCAGAACGTTGAGAAGTCAAAACAAAGGGAAGAAATCAGGAGGTTAAAGAGTTGAACAGAAGATTTCAAAGGTTAGCTCAGGAAGACAAAGCAAAGTATTATAATGAGAAGTGCAAAGAGCTAAAATGGAGAAATCAAAAGGGACGAACTTGCTCAGCATTTCTCAAGTTGAAGGAACTGAAAAACAAATCCAAGCCTCGAGTTGCAATATATTTTAAGATGCTAAGGGCAGAACATTGAATGATCCAGGAAGTATCAAAAGATGATGGACTAATACTCAGAGTCACTGTACCAGTAAGAGTTGACTGATACAGAACTGTTTGATGAAGTAGCATATGATCAAGAACAAATGATAATAAAGAAGACGTTCAAACTATTCTGAAAGGATTGGCAAAAAAACAAGGTCCCAGGAGTTAATGGAATACCAGTTGACATATTTTAACAAGCAGATGCTATTTCTGATGTGCTTATCATATTGTATCAAGAAATCTGGAGGATAACTCTCTGGCCAACTGATTGCAAGATATCCATATTTCTTCCCATATCAAAACAAGGTGATACAACAAAGTGTAGAAATTATTGAACAATATCACTCATATCACATGCAAGCAAAATATTGCTGAAGATTATTCACAAACTACTTAGAATACTTCAACAGAGAACTTCCAGAAATACAAGCTGGGTTTAGAAGAGGCCATCGCATTAGGGATATCACTCCTGATGTAAGATGGATCTTGACTGAAATAGAGTAACAGAAAGATGTCTATTTATGTTTTATCAACTATGCAAAGGCATTTGACCATATGGATCAAAACGAACTGTGGCTAACATTGAGAAGAATAGGAGTCCTGGAGCACTTGATTGTGCTCATTCAAAACATACACCTAGACCAGGAAGCTATTGTCTGAATAGAGCAAGGGAACACTTCATGGTTCAAAATCAAGAGAGAAGTGTGTCAGGTATGTATTATTTCTACATATCTTTCAATATATATTCTGAATAGGTGATTCAAGAGGCTGGACTTTATGACAAAAAAATATAACAGCAAGATAGAGGAAGACTCATTAACAACCAGCATTATACACATGACACAACCTTGCAATGAAGCAGGAGAACTGGAAGTGTTTGCTGAAGAAGGTCAAGGACTGCAGCCTTCAGTACAGATTGCATCTCACCATCAAGAAAACAAAGATTCTCACCACCAGGCCAATTGGCAGCATCAAAATAGATGGAGAAAAGACTGCGGTTGTTAATAATTTAATCTTCCTCAGATCCCTAATCTGAGACATCTGCAGTCATGAAATGAAAAGATGGATTGCATTGTGAAAGTCTGCTGTCAGAGACCTCTCCAGAGTGCTGAAAAGTAATGATGTCAGTCTAGAGACTAAGATGTGCCTGATCCAGGGCATGGTCTTTGTATTAGCTTATTATGCATCTGAGAACTGGACAATGACTAAGGATAACAAAAGAAGAATTGATATCATTGAGTTATGTGTGCTGGAGAAGAGTACTGAACATACCCTGGACTGCCAAGAGAACAAGAGAATAAAGTCAAGTTGCTCCTTGGAGGCAAGAATTTTGAAACTTCATCTCACATGCATTGGGTATGTTGCCAGAAGGGGCAGTCCTTGGAGAAATACATCATGCTTGGCAGGGTCAAGTGTCAGTGCAGAAGAGGAAGACCCTGGATGAGACAGATTGACACAATGGGCATGCAATTGTGGCAATGGGGTCAGATGTGTTAGAAACAGTGAAGGTGGCTCTGGATAGGAGATAGGATAAAGTTCAAAGCATTGTTCATAGGGTCACTATGAAACCTGTTTAACTGGTTTCATATAACAACACACAACAACCACCACTTAGGGAGCTCTTGTGGCTTAATTGTAAGGAGTTGTGTTGCCAACTCAAACAAATGTGGTTTGAATCCACCAGCTACTCCATGGAAGAAAGGTGTACAATCTCCTTCTGAAGGATTTATTGACTCTGAAAACCCACTGGAGTGTCAGCTATGAGTTGGTTTTAAATGTATGGCACATAATAATAACAACAAAGACTTAATCAGAAGTTTATAGCATTATTTTCTGGCAGATTTTTTTCTTCAAACTAATCTTTTTTTCTCTCTCACATGTTGGTGTCTAAACTTTGCTTCACATACTTTGGGCATGTTGCTTGAGAGGCTACTCATTGGAAAGAGACCTCATTCTTGGGAAGGTAGAAGGATGGTGAAATAGAAGAAGACACTTGACTAGGTGGACTGACACAGTGACTGCAGCAGTGGGCTCGAGTGTAGAAGAGATTGTGAGGATGGCACAAGAGAGGACAAGATTCAGATCTGTTATTCATAAGGTCACTATACATCGCACCTAACAACAATGACAACAACAAATTGGTGGCTGAGTGGTAAGAAGGTGCATTGCAATCCCAAAAGAACACAGTTCAAATTCACTAGCTTCTCTATGGGAGAAATATGAGCAAACTCCTCTCGTGCAATTAGCCGCTTCTGAAAACCGACTGGAAGGTCAGCTATGGGTTGCTTCTAACTTGACTGCACACAACCACAACAGATTTCTAGATATATCAGAACACTTGATCGTGCTAATGAGAAACCTATACTTGGACCAAGAGGCAATCATCAGAACAGAGCAAGGAAACACTGCATGGTTCAAAATTGGAAAGGGCATATGCCAGGGTTGTGTCCTGTCTCCATACCTTTTCAACCTGTATGCAGAACAGATTATCCAGGAGGCTGG
>NW_006399938.1:6631263-6654957 GCF_000299155.1 Elephantulus edwardii | reverse complement strand
GAGAGAATAGTGCAACACTGAATGAATGGAAACCCAAAATCTCTGTAAATGTTTATGAAAATTAATAAAATATAATTATAGAAAAAAAAAGCATACTCACCAGCTTCCTTTAACTTTGAGTCCTAGAGTGGGAGCTCTGATGCCTCTCATTTCCACTCATCAAGTGTATGCATGAGGTAAACATACTTGCCAGTCTCCTTTAACTTGAAGAGAGGTTCTAATGGGCACAAGTTTTACCTTATCTTAATGCTTTGGCAAAGTCTCTCTTTTTCCACTTGTCCTCTTTCACAAGTAACTCCTCAGAGAACTGGATAGGGTTTACTCCTTCCCAAGTCCAGCCCCCAGCTCTCTACCAACTTTTACAAGTGTTAGCAAACTTTCTCTTAGGGAAAATTTTCCCCTTTTGCATATGCAATTAAGCACTAACTGAAGGTAAGCTTACATTCTTCCTCTAAATTACAATATATTTCATCATTGTAACGTCCGGTATTCATAAGAGACAGGCAGAGTTTGGCCTGTCTCTTGTCTTCTTTAGGCACTGTCCACCTAGTATGATGAATGGCTAAGCGAAAAGGGGTTGCTGATCTGTGGAGTTGTGAGTCCTGAAATCCCCTGATATGTTGATTTAGCTCATGTGGGTCTTAGAGTGAGTGAATGAAAAGCGCGTTTGAAATGCAGGAAATATATGGACTCATTATTATTAATTTTAATGAAAATTTGCAAAGACTTTGGATTTCCATTCATTAATCTTTGCACTTTTCTCCCTGCCCCCACCCACAGTTCACTCTTCTCTTTGAAAAATAAAAGAAAAATTCTTTAATTGTAATACAATCCCTCCGCTCAAGTCCACTCCACTGTGCAGCCTTCATTCTGGACTTCTGTCATGACAAATAATACCTAATCATATATCACTTTTAAGCATTTCTCTCTCTCATCTGTTTCAATGCAGTATACATTACTTATCCCATCTTTCTCAGCCTTCCCCAAACCCCGATGTCAGTCCCATTTTACAACAGTGGCACTATGCAGTATTTGTCCTTTTGTGACTGAGATATTCCATTCAGCATAATGTCCTCCAGGATCACCCATTTTGTATAATATTTCATGAGTTCCTTGTTTTTCAATGCAGTGTAGTATTTCATTGTGTGAATAAGTTTGCAACTAATGCCCATATGAATCAAGCCACAAAAGGCTGAAGATGAGTTGACCAGAACCATGCTAGATGAAGGGAAGATGTTCCAGGTTGTGAGCTAGTGTTAATTGCTATACCTGGATGGATTGCTCTGGACTGGAGTTTGCTTCAAGATGCAGATGCTCAAAATTCTAACCATGATGGAAGCTTCTTCAGAGAAGGAGTCACGCTTGTTTCTTCAGAGTACTGATTTAATAGGAATGGGCACATCAGAAATTGGCTATTTAAAATGGGGAGATTAAGGCCTAAGATGTGAGGAAGCTGAGTTACAGAATTTTATGAATGTAGATCATTATAAGGTGAAGGTTGAGCCCACGGCTAGAAAAGTCAGGGGGTGTCCTGAACTGTAATAGGTCTTACCAGAAACTTGGAGGAACATCAACACCAGGAAAAGGAGCCTTGGTGGCCTAATGGTAAGAATCTCTGCTGCAATCTGGAAAGTATGTGGTTCGAATTTACCAGATGCTGCATAGGAGAATGATGGGCAATCTCCTCCTGTGAGCTTACTGTCTCTGAAAACTCACTGGAGAGTCAACTGTGGGTTAGTTCTGACTAGATGGCACACAGTAACGACAATTTCAGAAAAGAAAAAGAAGGAGGGAAAGCAATTTGCATCTTTCAGGGTCAAAGCTTCTTGTGTCATAAATTTGTTACTATTGACTGAGAAACTATGTTAATTGAGGAGTTGTATCTTACTGTTGATTGAGAAGCTGTCTGAATTAATTGAAGGATTCTGTCTTGCTGTTAACCTCACTTGAGATTATTTGCTGCACCTGAACTTTATGTCATATCCTTTGCCTTTTTCCTTAGCCCGACTTGTTTCCCTAATAAACCTTAGAAGTGTGAGTGAAGAGTTTCTGTAAAGTCTGTGTGGCCATTTTCAACTAATTTCAGGCCCAGTCACTAGTAGAAGTAGATGCAGCAGAGTGAGAGGCCAAGTCTAACCATATATGTATCAGTTTTATACTGTAGGTGTTATTGATGGGAACAGTGCCACTTGTGGAGTTACTAGACGTTAAACCTGGCTATTCCCAAGTCGTCCTTGCTCCTTCTACAGTCTTCAAGGTTATAAGTCTTTACAGAAGCAAATTGTTCCATCTTTCTCCCACAGAGCAGCTGGTTGGTTTGAACTACCAACTTTGCAATTTGCAATTGAATGTATTAGCCACTGTACCACTAGGACTATTTGCTGAATATTTAGAAATGTCAAAATGTAGAAAATATATCTGTATATTTGCCATTCTCCTGAAAGTTTAGTTAACCTTTAATATAATGTATATATTATATTTTATCTAACAAATTTAAAAATTTGCAGTAATCAGAGAATTTTTAAAAATGAGTATCTTTTTTTTAATTGAGCATTTTTTTCAAATAATTTGTGTTCGTTGAAAGACATTGTTCGTCAGTTTTCTCATTCTGCATTGCTGGCCCCCCCCTTTTTTTTAACCTTGTTTAGTGGTCCAGTGATTAAGGAATATAGAAACAGAATATAGAAAATGTGATAGTAGGGATGGACGAATACAGTCTCTCTCTCCCCCTCCCTTCTCCTCCTCTTCCTCTCCCTCACCCTCACCCTTTCCCTCTTTCTTCCTCTCTCTCTCCCTCTCTTTCTGTCTGTCCTATCCCAAACATCGCCCTCCCCCCAGATGCCTTGGGAGCACTTGGTTGACTTGTGGATGTCTACTCACCCAGATATCATCAGGCTAAAGAGAACACATGAAGAAATCACAAAGAAAGAGAAAACCAAGGAGTCCAGCTCCAGTTGTTTGAATCTGCCCAGGCACCAAACAAGTGAGTAAATGAGCCTTCAGATGACTGTAGCCCCCACCCAACTGAGACCAAATGGGGGAAATATGGCCCCCCTACTAAGCCAAATTGCAAATTTGCAAGCAGAATGCGTAACACTTTAAACCACAAAATAGTAGGTGTTCATTATATAGTAATTAATAACCAGAGCAGCCCTAGTAACATAAAGCTATTGCTAATCAGAGATATTCTGCTGTTTGTAACTAGGAGCATTGCTAATTGATAAGTGTTAGAATGTTAATGAGAAGAAATAGGGTCTTAATGCAATCAAAGAATACAAGATTCTTTTTTCATATACTCACCTGATTTCATAGCAAACTTCAATTTTATAGCCTAACAAATTCAACCTTAGAGTTGCTGTCTAGACTTTTATATGAAACATGAATATATAAAATAATATAAAACATATGCCATATATTTTACATTAGTAGATTTCTGTAATGAGAAATTTTGGCCAGAATAGATATGTTTCCTGTATCCTTTCATTAATAGAATTAATATTGATTCATTCATTAAGTACTTGCTCTGTGCGAGGTGCTAGAGACACAGCAGAAAGCAAGCCAAGTCACTCACGCAAGATCCTGTCTCCAGGGTGCTCCATGTTCTAGTGGGGGAAAACAGATTATAAAAATGCAAATTAATATGTTAATATCAGAGAGAAATGTTACAAAGAAAGGAGAGTGTGCCAGATTGTGAGAAAAATGGAGAAAAAATCCCCACTAGTAGTGGGACCAGAGGCTACACTCATGTGATGGTCTAGGATGGAAATGGTTCAAATCAAGACATGACTATTGCAAAAGCCCTGAGCCCAAATAAGCTTGGAAGCTTCCAGAAAAAAAGAGGAGCATAGTAGTAGATGAGAGAAGATGGCTAAATCACTTAAATCCCTGTTAGTCACAGTACAGTGTTTTGATTTTACTGTAAAGGCACTATTAAACCCTATGAGGTTGATTAACAGGTTAATTTCAGAATATGATTAATATTTTTTAAAAAGATGGGATGAATGGACAACAGAAAGGCACGAGTTGAAGAATGGAGACTAGTTATTAGAAGACTGCTGAAGTAACAAGGAAGAAATAATTGTCCCGTGCATCCAAGCGGTAATGTAAGTGGGACTGGGTTACTTTGGGGACCTATTTGGGGATTGAGCTGATTGAAATTGCATGCAGTGTGGATGGCTTTCACCCAAATGTGAAGGGCTAATTATTAATTTAGGCAACAGTCAATGATTTTATCATCATTTAGATGTAGCCTCTTATTATTCTTATGATTTTAGAGGAGAAACCTAAGGAACATACAAGTGTGGGCATTAAGAATTTACAGTTGAAGTCAGGTCAGTCCTATGAAGCATTTCAAGCAGATGTCTTCAATTAGTGGCCTCCTCTGGTTATATGGCAATGAGCCCTGTAGCCCTCCTCCTGGTGTCATCCTCTAACTTGGGGTTCCTTTTGTTCCAAATCAGAGCACTAGGATTTGGATTATTTAGGATTTAGCATGAATTATCCATAGGGAATGAAAGGGGAGGGGGTAATGAATGCTACTAATTAGCTTGTTAAAGATTCTCTGTAACTAGAGGCTATTTGGTTGCAATTAGAAAGCTAGGATAATTATCTCTTTATTATGTATGATTCTTATTTGCATGATCCACATGGACATTTATAACTGGTTAGCTCAGATAGATGATAGATGTCCAGGATAATAACATTATCATGGACCGAGGCCATGTACCTTTCTTCTAAGGTTTCTTCTCTTATGGTACAAAACAGCCACCAAGTCTACAGATGTAGATAATATTTCATTATCTAGTATTTACGAAGTATGCATTATGCATTTACATGTTTCCAGAATTAGATGACTATTGAGTTATGTTCCCCCCAAATCAACAGTCTAACTTTCAAACTATTCTACCTTTTTTTTTTCATTTTTTTTTTTTTACTATTCCACCTTTTTAATGACATGTCCCTGATTCCCATTCTGGCTGCTAGAGACTGATCTGTGACTCACCTCTCTGCCTTGAAATGGAAAGAGATGAATGTTTGATTCAAGCTAGGTCATTAGCGTCTCTTCGCCAGTAGTAGGAATGGAGAGCAAGTCACTCTATGTTCAAAGCTTGAATAAAGCAAGAAAGCAAACAAATAAAAATATCCGTCAAAGTTATCTAGTAAAAAAAACAAACCAATCCATAGCTGGAACTCCATTAGTTGTCCAATGCTGTTAATCTCACAGGACGAGATTGTCCAACATTTTCCTGTAGAGAAAACCACCAGAGGTAGGTTCCTGGTAGGTGCAAGCCACCAGAGAGGTGTGGTCTTTGGGTTATTAGCACAACTGTCTACAGACGAGGCCACCAGAGATCCCTAATGGCAGGAATATTCCCATACAAACGCGATGGTTATGGTTCAGTCACAGCCTTGGAAATACAGAAGCAGAGACAGTTAGATTCTTGTGTTAAAGCATGAAGCAGAAGAGAGATGGATAAAAAGCACACCTGAAGAATGTAGATAGTTTCCAGTTAAAATCTCAGGTCTTCCTAAGATCTGACTGTAGTCCTGCTTTATACCTTGACACAATCTTATATCCTTATATCAAATTCCCCTTTTGTGCTTAAGGTGAGTATGAAATCTTTCAAACTTGCCACTGAAGAGTATGAGCTAAAATAACTTTAAACCTTGTGCACTGTCTTCCTAGGGGATGTCATGGGCCAGGAAAATCACACAGGAATTTGCAAATAAGTGTGAATCCACTGGTATGACAGAAGAACAGTTTAAGTACACCTTCTTTTAGGACGACATCTGTAGCATCATCTTTAATCACCGAGGGCTGTGTGTCATCCTTCAGAGTAGTGGAAGCTTCTCCTTCTATTAAAAAATTGACCATATTTTCTAGTAGAAAAGAGTTTCCCTGATGTATTGACAAATGATCTGCTATAAGAAAAAACAATTTCAAATCCTTCCACTCTAGCAGATCTTCACCAAAAAAAAAAAAAAGAAAGAAAGAGAGAAAGGTTTTCCTGAGATGCACAGATCTGAAAAATCCTCATAAATTGTTTTCACTGTCCTGTACTGTGACTGTCTCTGGTAAGTATAACCAAACCATTGTTTGCCGAGACTTGATTCTACCCACAAGGGCAATAAATCACATTTTATTTGATGGCAAGGGTCTTGTTTTTGATGCTTCAAATGGTTAGCAAGAGTAAGGGAAATGAGGCAAAAAGTAACAACAGATTTCAAACATGAATATGAGAGGTAAGGATAAAGGAAAGGGAGAAGCTTACAAGCAAACTAGAAAACGAGTGACAACGAGCAGATGAGCCAACGAGCTCCTGAGGGTGAGGACCACGATCCACAGAGCCGGGCCCGAAGCCTGAAACATAACAGAAAATAAATAAGCACCTAATGTGTGAAATGATTGAATGAACAAATGAGTGAAACGATTAATTAAATGAAGGCCAGGAAACGATATTACCCATTGCTAATGGGACACAAATTTGTTTCTGTCAAATTTAAAGGAGTAAATCTTCTTGAGTTTGTCCCCTCCAATTACAATCTGGTGTAGCCTCTGGATATGAAAATTAAAATTCTGAAAGCTTGTCAAACTCCCACAGTTAATGCTCTTATACCATTTTAAATATAAGTCACAGCCTAAAGATTTGACCTCCCCGTTATATTTATGAGAAAGGGAATTCATTCCGGGCCTCCAGGTAAGTCCTCTACACCAGCACCCTTGAAATTTTGACAGCAGCTTTATTCTTCTCTGGGAGGTAGTGCCTCTGACCTCTGGTCACCAGACTGGTGCCAGCCCTGTCATGGGGTTCAGGGAACCGCTACCACCCCCATTAATTACAGTCTCTGAAGAAGAGGCCAAACCCTCTCTGAATGGAGAAAGGCTGGTTTCTTCATCTTATTAACAATAACATATCCCAGTGCTCCAGTAATTACAGACCTATTCCTGAAGCAATCAAATTGCTTATTTGAAAGAAAGACTGTTTCCTTTCCCTAATGAATGTGAACAGTTCCCCAGAGCCTGAAGGTGATGTGTATGAATGCCCCACTGTAACAATGAAAAGCCATTATAAATAAATGACACAGAGCTGCTCTGTTCTTAAAAATCACTGCGTGATCAATTTGAGAGACATGCATGGAGATGGTACTCACGAGAGATTTTGTTTTAATTATTCTGCCTGAAGGGAAATGATACTTTGTTCTTTGCAGACACCATTGTATAGAGAAGTTCAAGGAGACTTAGAAAATACGATACTCATCATTCTCAAATCATTGGCAGATACAGTTGCTTTCATTTGTTTAGAAGGGGAAACTGAGGTACAGATAGCTGGGCATCTATGTTTTTTGCAAGATCTATAACCAGTTGCAGTTCGTTCTGACTTATGGACCCCATTTGTATCAGAGTAGAGTTGTGCTTCAGAGGGTTTTCAATAGCTGTTTTTTCAAAGTAGATCTCTAGACTTTTCTTTCAAAACACCTTTTGGTAGACTTGAACTTCCAACCTTTTGGTTGACAGCGAGTGCATTATTTATTTATACCACTCAACGTCACCTTAGCAAGAGTTTTAAAGGTTCATAATTTCCCTCCTCAACTGCTCTCAGAACTGTTTATATGTGAAAAATCCATTAAAAAGAAAGATATTGCCAGGAGTCTGAGAAGATGAGAAGGACGTCTATCAGCTTGGTCTACTGGGAGCTCTGATGGCATACACCGTAAGAAGTTGTGCTCCATTATTGGCTCCCCAGGAGAAAGATGAGCAATGTCGTGTGTGATTTACAGCTTCTAAAGCCCAAAGGAGGGAGCTCTGCTGGCCTAGTACAAGACCACCAGCTGCTCTGCAGGAGGAGGATGGACAATCTCCTCCCGAGCAATGAACTTCCTCTAAAAACTCACGGGAGGGTCAGCTGTGGGTTGATTCAGATTCTACGATACATACAACGACAACAACAACAACAACAAAGGCCAATGGAGGGTTAGCTATCAGAGTTGATGGCAACAAAAGCAAACTTTTTGTTTTGTTGTTGTTAATTGGTGTTGAGTTGAGCACAACTCATAGCAACCCTATGAACAAAAGACCTGAAGCCTTTCTATAATAACTACTGTCATTTCTCAAGTTCACAGAGTTTTCTAGAAGCATGTTGTTAGGAAGTGGACTTATAAGTTGTCAATTTATATATTAAAAAAATTAATGTATATAATTGAATGTATCACTACATAAGAAGCCCTGGTGATGTAGTGATTCAAACACTTGCCTATTAATTGAGAAGTTTGCAGTTTGAATCCACCAGCCGGCCTACAGTCAAAAGATGAAGCAGTTAGCTCCAGTACAGATTTACAGTCTGAGAGACCCTGTTGGGGAAGTCTATATTGCCTCACAATGTTACTGAGGCAGAGTCAGGTCCACAGCAGCGGGTTGAGGAAATAGTAAGAAAGAATAGAAGATGGGAAAAGGAGGGATATTTCCAGATGATTTCAAAGCATTGGGAAAAGGCAGCTGATGAACAAGGGGATAGCTGTGCTTCACTGAAGGTTACAGTATATGAGCTGGATGACTGAGAACAGCCAGAGATTAAAACTGCAGGGGAACTGATGAAAAACAATCTAAACTATTGTGAGGCCAGAACATGTTGGAATAAAGCATTTTCCAATTAATGAAAAATTCTGCCACTGGGTGATATGAGGCTCCATCTGAGCCCAAACACTGCTCAGAATGGCAGCTTGTAATTAATTGTTTCATTATTCAGGGGTTATGCTGCAGATCACCAGCAAGGCCCTCTGAAGAGCATAATGAAAATTCAACTTCTTACTCTTCATCATTTTTTTAAAAAATGAAAATTGAACCCATTTGTATTTCATACACATGAATCTCCAACTGCAGTGTTCCCAACAAGCTAGACCAAAAATTCCTCAGGAGCCCAAATATTTCTATTATTTCCAGAGGTTCCGTCTTACAGTATTAAATTAATAGTGCTTCTTAGATGAACTTTTTGATTCTGGATGACATATACCCTTGCATTGCTTTTACATATAACACTTAACCATATGACATTTATCAGGAGTTGGCAGAATTTCCCTAAAAAACACAAGTAAAAGGGTCTCATTTCTGTTTATTCTAAAGAGAAAGAACACAGAAATTTATTACAAGAGTTGTTTAAAATGTTCAATATAAGATTTGACAGTTTTAAGGGAATCACTTAGTTACATAAACAAAATCACTCAGAAACTCATTGCTATCAAGTTGGAACCAACTCATAGCTCACCGTCCAGCAGGTTTTTGGGAGGCTGTAGCTCACACGAAAGGAGATTGCACATCTTTCTTTCTCTGAGTTACTGGTGGATTTTAACTTTCAAAGAGGCATGACCTTTAAGTTAGTAGCAAAACTCCCTATGAACTATGACACAGAGCTCTAGCTACCAAATCACTAACTGATTTAATAAATGGATTAATTTAACAAATTGGTCGATGGACTCAATCAATAAACTGATTTTGTTTTTTCATTTGTTTTGCTTTTGACCTTGGGGAGGCACAACCCAAGTTAAGCAAGTTAGATAACCTATTGACCAGTGATCTTGACAGTGGGCAGTGTGTTTGAAAATATCAAAGACAATATGGAAAACAGAGCCTAATTAAAGAATTTTGTGGATATAAACGGGTTAAGCTCACCAAGAAAAAAAAAAATTAAAGGAAAAAGCTGTTCTCACCAGGGGATGAAATCTCTGCAGAAATTGATTATGTGGAAGATCCCTCTGGGCCTTGGAACAATTAACTCTCTGAAAATTAGAGGACAGCCTTTGTGCTTCTGGGGAATCAAATCTAACAGGTGTTTGCTGTGCCTTTGGAAACTATTCATCCCTTCTAGCCTCTCATTTTTTGGATGCTTGCCCCGAGGGGTAAACCCAAACCCTTGAGAGTTAAATATTTCAAGTAAGAGAAAGCCCGAGTAATTGGATTGTTGGAAGGCATTACTTTTGCAAGATTCTGCCACAGATGTATTTCCTGGGATTTTTTTTTTTTTTCAAAGAAGGGGGAAGGGCGAAATCCCATCTCTCACTGAGAAAGGACAAGAATCAAGTTCCTGCGTTTTCTAAAGAGGAAACGATATTTTTTTTCTGTTCTTCTTATGCTGTCGTTTTTAGGGCAACTAGAACAGGAGAGATAGGAAGGCAGGTGTTTATCTTCCAGGTGCCTAAGAAAAGTGAGCCGGGGGTCTTGGGATTTGAGAGGGGGCAGCATTAGTAGGCATTTACTTAGAGTCGAAGAGCACAAAGGAAAAGTGGCAACCGAGACAATGTTCTCATTTTACCTGCTGAGATAGATTAGATGTATTTATGCCAGGATAGGTGTTATTAAGCTGATGAAGGATGGTCTGACGGAGAGTTAATTAAGGATCTTTGCTGTAAGCAGCCGGTGCTGAAGCTATCTCCTGCATGGTGTGGGTGGAGGAAGGTGTGGGAAAGGTACAGCAGAGTGGGAAGGTGAACGCTTTCCCACCGGGAGGAGTCAGCATATTCTTTCTTCAGGATGAAAGACGTTTATGTTTTGAAATTAAATGATAAATGTGGTATATTATTAGCAGTTAGTGTGAAATTTCTCCTAGGGAGAGACTTAGGTTTGCGGAAACTACCTCTATAAGGCTCACAAGGAGGAGCTGAAGCGTGAGGGTTTGAAAGCTAGGCCAGAGCCCAGATTTCAGAGACCAGCTTCCTGAAGCAATTTGGCTTAACAAGGATACGACATGAGAGGATGAGAAGAGAGATGGACTAGGAGGTGATTGTCTAATCTGCACTCTGCAAGATCTGACTCCTCTTGACAAATTATTATTTTTCTTTTTTTAATGGTGATTTTACAGAAAAGTTGGAGTTTTTATTCATTCAGTGTTGCACATTTCCCTCCCTACAGTTTGCTTAAAAAAATTCATTCATTGTTGCATAATTTCTTCCCTCCCTTTCCCCCTCCTTCAGTCCACTTCACTATGCACCTCTTATTCTGGACTGCTGTCATACAAATAATGTGTCATCATATATTCCTTTTAAATAGTTCTTTCCTTCATCTGTCCCAATGAAATATTAATTTTTTTATCTCCAACATCCATTTGACTTATCAAATCCTTGGGACATTATTTTTTTTTAAAAAAATGTTTATTTGGACTATATATATATGTCGGTGTTATGTGCTGTTGAGTTGGAACCAATTTATAACTGAATCTTCTGCAAGTTTTCATAGGCTTTAAACCTCATGGGAGGAGATTGCCTGTCTTTCTCTTTACCTCTAGGCCATCAGAAGGTACACAGAAGAAAAATGGGCAATCTCTTCTCATGAAGTTCATAGTTTCAGAAACCAACTGGAGACTCAGCTATGAGTCAGTTCCACCTTGACAATAATGAATTAAATTATTAGGGAAATATATTAATATAAATATGCATTTTAGAGATACATATTTATATATATATTATTGTTGTTGTTGTTGGGTGCCATTGAATTAAGTATAGATCCAAGCACGATAAACTCATTGACAACTTCAATCCTTTCTCCATCTTTCATGATGTTGTGTCTTGGCTTTGTGGTGAGGATCTTTGTTTTCTGGGTGTTGAAATGTAATCCATGCCGAAGGCTGTGGTTCTTTTTTTTTTTACTGTTTTTTTTTCTCTATAATTATATTTTATTAATTTTCATAAACATTTACAGATATTTTGGGTTTCCATTCATTCATTGTTGCACCATTCTCTCTACCCTCCTCCCAGTTTGTTCTTGTCCAAATGCCACAGTGCTTGTCAAAGCCAGTTCTGATTAATCTCCTTTGTCTGTGTGTCCTTTGCCATTCCCTATCACTCCTCCCTGAGAGAGACTTCACCCTGAGTCATAAGGAAAAGGGGATGGCGTATTCTCTTAGCTACTTCCTGCTGAAAAGGGACGCTGTGGGTTTCAGGGTGAAGATCTTCTCTCACTATTGTAAAGGGCCCCTTTGGCAGTAGGAAACACATAGACTATTATGGAGATTGATTTTAGAATTTAGATGCACTCTTATTGATTGTGCTTGGCCGTACATGTTCATATCCTTGAAGATGTATCATGGGGGTGTTGCAACCTAGAAGACACAAATTTGACTAACAAGTTATAAGTACATGAGTCAAAAATTGTGGAAAAGTAAAAGAAAAGATTCTTTCATTGTTTTACAAACCCTCCCCCAGGTCCCCTCCACCATGTAGCCCTCGCTCTAGATTCCTGTGATGACAGAAATACCTAGTTATATATCTCTTTTAAACAGTTTTCTCCCTCCTCTGTTTCAGTGCAGTATACATTATTGAACCCATCTTAATCAGCCTCTCCCCAACCCCAAGGACACTCCCATTCTACAACAGTGGCATCATGTAATATTTGTCCTTTTGTGACTGGGACATTTCACTCAGAATAATGTTCTCCAGAGTCAACCATTTTGAATAGTATTGCATGAGTTCCTTGTTTTTTAATGCAGCATAGTATTCCATTGTGCGAATATACCACAGCTTCTCTAGCCATTCGTTTGTTGATGGGCACTTAGGTTGTTTCCAAAGGCTGTGGTTCTTGATCATCTGCAGCAAAGGCTTCCAGTCCTTCTCACTTCAACAAGCAAGCTTGTGCCATCTGCATAACACAGGTTGTTGATGGCTTTCCTTATGATCCTAATGCCACATTCCTCTTCATAGAGTCCAGCTTCACGAATGATCATCATACAACTGAATAGATATGGAGAAAAGATCTATCCTTGACACACATTCTTCCTGATTTTAAACCATGCAATGTTCCCTTGCTCCTTCAGACAACAGCTTCCTGATTTAGGTATAGATTTCTTATAAGCACAATTCTGGATTCCCATTCTTCTCTTTGTTAGCCATTACTTGTTATGATGTACACAGTCAAATGCCTTTGCAGAGTAAAAACAAACAAACAAACAAACAAACAACCCAAAACCAAAAATGCAAATAGACATTCTTTTGGTATTCTCTGCTTTCAGCCAGGATCCATCTGACATCCACAGTGATATTCCTGGTGCCCTGGCCACCTCTACTAAACCCCACTTGAACTTCTGGCAGTTTCCTGTCAATGTACTGTTCTAGACATTTTTGGCAGATCTACAGTCATATTTTGTTTGCATTTGATTTACACAGATATGGTTGAATACTAGCAAGTAATTTCTGATATATATTGACTCCGTGTGACGGAGTAGAGCGGCTTATAGAATTTCCTAGGTGGAAATCTCCAGCCAAATGCTCAAAACAATCCCTGACATGATCACTTCTGCATTATTCGATACTTTTTTTCTTTCTCTAACTTTTATATTTTTTAAGCAAAATCATGAGCAAATCAATCTATTTCCAGTTTAGGGTGCACAGGTGTTTGGTGTCTATTCCTAGAAAGTTCTCTACTTAAAATGAAGGCCAGAAGGCCTGTGCAATTAGTACAAGCGATAGAATAGTTCATCCTTTGCTCTTCAGGAGCACATACAGAGCATCGGCTTGAACATCAATAGAAGTCTTATGAAAAGGACCTATCTAAGGACTTATATCTAAGTCAAGGTCCAGAGTGCAATTTGTAGGGCAAGAAGGGTGTCTCTGAAGCAGAGACATCTTAAAGTAAGGGAAGGTAAGAGGAAAAAGAGGGAGATAATGAGAGAAAGGGAGATGCAAGGGAAAGCCGGGGGCTGGGGGAGAAGGGAAAAATTAAGAAAAGGTTAAAATGAAGGAGAAAAGAGAAAGCTGTGGGAGAGGTCCAGATAAATCGGAGGAAGGGTAAATAAAGGAGAGAGGAAGAAAAAGAAAAAGAGGAGAAGTGCAAAGATATGGGCAAACATGAAGGGATGAAGCCCTGCCAAAATTATTGAGATCAAGGGGAAACTGTTGAGGTGAAAACGGAATGTAAACCAAAAATCAAACCCATTGCCATTGAAATAAAAGTATAAGTTAAGATAGTCTACGATAACCAAAAGAAATTATCAAAACAGAGTGAAACAGCTTAAATGTCAATCAACAAATGACTGGTACAGCCACACCATGAAATACGGTGCAGCACTCACAGTAGCAATCGCGTAATCAGAATGACTTAGAAAAATAGTATGTAACATAGGAGAGGCTGGCGAGATTATGCAGAGTGAACTAATTCAGTCTCATCAGGACAAGTACTGCATAAGATCATTGTTATGAAAAGAGAAGGATAACTAGAAAGATATGTACAGGAAATCCAAAGACAGAAAGGGGTAGGGGCTTGAAGGTGAAGATGAGGTGGAGAGAGGGGGGGATATCACAGGGTTTGGTGGGTGGGGAGAAGGGATGAAGGAATTAAGAAAGATCAATGGGGACCTGAAAAGATAGGGTGATGGTGAACATAGATTAATGGTTGATTAATTTCATAAAACATAACATGAATGAAGGAATGTGTGAAATACAATGTATATGAGGGAAACATAATGTGTACAAATTTTATATGCAAACCAATATAAAATAAAATTTTAAAAAAGAGAGAGAATAAAAGCATCTGTCATTTCATCTTCTCCTTTTTAGTTCTACTCTACAATGCCAGAAATATGGCAACAGAAGCTGCTACAGATCCTTGAAAGAATCACTACTATAATGACCACCATTGACTGTATGGTTCCCAGTCTCCCCTCAGGGCAAGTCCATTGCCCGACCTAGTCATGCCTGTAAATCCCCAAAGAAGCCTTCAGCTTTTCTTCTGAATCTGAGTCCTAGACTCTAGAATGTCATTGATTTGGAACTATTTAACAAACCTTGTGAATGGCAAACAGAAAGTCCGGGCCCACTAGATAACCTTGCCAGAAAAATAAAAATAAAAGCCAGGAATTTGCCAAGTCTTACAGAATGAAAGAAGCAGTAACACACTTCTGTCTTTTCAAAAGGAGCGTTTGAAAGCTCAAGTGCTACAGTACTCTTAAAAATGAGGTCGATGATACAGCATTTTGCCAGTTTATATTCTCAGACATTTCAGGAATGTTTTGCATGCTTCTGTGGTCTGTTAATGAAGTGATTCAAAAGGGTGATTCAGGGCCTGGCATCTTCAAAATGGTGATCTCGCTTCTGATAACTTTCCAGAAGAATTAAATGTGTTGTGAAGGATAAATTGCAATTTGATGCAATTCATCTTGTTAAAATGTCATCCTTCTTCTGCAGCAACCTACTTCCCGTCTCATTAAGCCAGTTGACTGGATCTATCTAGACAATTATGAAGGTGATTTACTATCTTAATGCTCAATTGTTAGTGATGCTGAAGTGTGGGGGAAGGGAAAGAACATTCTCGTCTTCTGTATCTCATGGAGGAAAGTCCTCAGCTGTAGCATTAAACACAGCACTATAAAGCAGAGGCACAGTAAAGCATTTTCACTGCTGTTATGAGCTTGGATATAAAATGAGATTTATTTGCAACAGTCTGATAGAGAAAACTGAGTCCAGGGAATTGATGTCCCAGAAAGCCTTTCAAGTCAGCCAGGAATTACTTAAGGATGTGAGTCACACAGCTACATATGAGAGTCAGAGGAGGGGGAAAGGAGCTTTGGCATTTTCTGTGGCCATTCTTAAAGATTATGGAATTGATCAGTTTACCCAACATGAATTATGGTCATAATTTCAGTCTTCCTCGATCTAGTCTCTTCTGCCAGTTGGATACCTTGGGCTCTTAAATTGGTGTCATAATTCAGCATTTTACTTTTTGAAATGCATGTGTTTGGTAGATGTGATGGCAAATAAACAAAACCTCCAAATGGCTATCTCTCCTTTTTCCTAAAACCTTTAATACTAATAATTGATGCCAAAGGATTGTGATAGTTCTCCTAAATTTACGCATTTTTTTCCTTGAAATGTGTTGACAATTACCATTTGAATTAGGCAATATAATAATCCTAAAGTAATCTTAAATACTAAGAGAAAAATGTAAAATGAGAGTGAAATTAGCTTTTTGAAAATCTCATTTGTTCAGTTATTTAACACTCAATGTTTATTACATGTTTAATGTCTATCTGACACTACGAGGTTACATGGTCAGAGAGAATACATATATATACACAAATCCCACCCACTGCCATCAAGGTTATTTCAGCTCATTGTGACATTTTATGGGTTTTCAAATCTGTAAATGTTTAAAGGAGGAGACTACCAGTCTTTCTTCTGAGAAGTGGCTGGTAGACTCAAACTATTACCAGGATTTTCCTTTTCTCTCTCACTGTATCATTTAAAATCAAGAAAGATGTGCATCAGAGCTGTAACTTTTCTCTATACTTAGTGAGTCTGTATGCTGAGCAAATCATATGAGAAGCTGGACTTTATGGTGAGGAACGTGGCATTAGGATTGGATGAAAATCCATCAACAACCTTCATTATGCAGGTGACACAACCCTGCTTGCTGAAAGTGAAGAGGACTTTAAACACTTACCTTGGAAGATCAAAGATTATAGCCTTCAATATGGGTTACATCTCAACATCAGGAAAACAAAAATTCTCACTACTGGTCTAATGAACAATATCATGATAGATGGAGAAAAGATTGAAGTCATCAACAACTTTATCTTACTTGGATTCACAATCAACACCCATGGTACTAGCAGTGAAGAAATGGCAAAGATATGTTGAAATGGGAAAATCCACTGTTAAGGACATTTTTAAGGTGCTAAGAACAATGATAACAGGGTGTTTTGTTTGTTTTATAATTTCTTATTGTAAATTTAGTGAAAATTTGGATTTCCATTCATTCATTGCTGCATATTTTTCTCCCTACCCCTCCCCAGTTCACTTTTCTCTTTTAAAAATTCATTCATTTTTGCACAATTCCTCTCCCCAATTCACTTTGATATATAACTCTTATTCTGGACTGTTGTCATGCAAATAATGCATAATAATATATTCACTTTAAACAATTCTTTCCCTCATCTATTCCAATGCAGTATTCATTATTTATCTCATTTTAAAATAAGTTTTCCTCCAACCCTCTTGTCAGTTCTACTTTATAACAGTGGCACTATATAGTATTTGTCCTTTTGTGACTGAGATATTTCACTCAGCATATGTCCTCCAGAGTCACTAATTTTGTATAATATCTTATGAGTTCCTTTTTTCAGTTATGCATAATACTCCATTGTGTGAATATACCACAGCTTCTTTATCCATTCATTTGTTGATGGGCACATAGGTTGCTTCCATCTCTTTGTTTTTGTGAACAATGCAGCAATAAACAAAGGTGTGTCTATATCTGTTTGGGTGGCAGTTCTGGTTTCTTTAGGGTATGTTCCCAGTAGAGGAACTGCTGAGTCAAATGATATTTCTATTTCTAACTTTTTGAGAAAGTACCATACAGCCTTCCAAAGTGTTTGCACCATTTTACACTTCCACAAACAGTTAATAAGGGTTCAAATTTCTCTACAACTTCACCAGCATTTGTTGTTTGTTGCTTTGTTGGACTTTACTATTGTTACTGGGGTGAGGTGATATCTCAAGTTGTTTTGATTTGCATCTCTCTTAGAGCTAGAGATTTTTAATTTCTTCTTGTGTTTGTCATCTAAATTTGGTGAAATGTCTGTTCATATCCTGTGCCACTTTTGTGATTTGGTTGTGAGGTGCTGGAATATTCTATAATTCTATAAACTCTAGATATAAGTCCCTTATCAGACATGTCATTACCAAATATCAGTTTAAAAACTAATATGTGCCTGACTCAAGCCATGGTCTTCTCCCACCCACCTCCATTTTTTAGAAGTATTTTAATTGGTTTCATGCAAGAATTCATATAAATTGTTTTGCATTAATATACAATGTTTTAATACAATATTTAATTTACATTGTTTGGTGCAATAATTTCTAACATTTATATAATTTATAGTCATTGATCTATGCATGTGATTGCCCCGTCTTTTCAAGCCTCCATTGAATTTTTCCTATTTGTTACCACCCCTCCTCCCTCCAATCTGCCCACTAAATTCTTCTATACTAGTGATTTCTACCTTTCTCCTTTTTTTACCTCTTTCCCAATTTCTCCTTTCCCTTTTGGACATTTATACACATTTAACTAGTTATCCTTGTATTTTTACAATAATAGTCTTTCTTATGCAGTTTTTGTTCTTATGAGATGAGTTAGTTCACTGAGCAAAGTGCTCTGTAGGCTTTCACGCTTATATAGTATTGTGTAAAGTTGTTATTCCTTAGTGCTGCATAGTATTCCTGTGTGTAAATATAACACAACTTCTCAATCCATTGCTCCCTTATGATCAAAATCTGGCCTCCACAGTTCTAGGAATTATGTTTTCATCTCAGTGTCCAAAAAAAGAATGAAGAGGTAGATGGGGATGGGAAGGAAGTCACATGATCTACATGATTTCTCCTCATTTTATCCTCATGTAACCCTGCCTTTCTCCCCGGCCCCAGCCCGCTGCCTTTTTCCAAGAAAGATTTATTTATTGCTTTGGCAGTCCATGAGATGGTCAATATTCTTTGCCAATACAATTCAAAGACATCAGTTCTTATTCAGATATTCAAGTTTCACATGTATATGAAGTAACTCAAAGTACCATGATTTGGGTTACATGTACTTTATTGTTGTTATGAACCGTCAATCAGAAGTGATTCATAGTTGAGCCTCTGGTGCATTTTCAGAGGCAATTAATCTAACAGGAGAGATTGCTCATCGTTTTCCTGCCAAGTGGCTGAAGCATTATTCTAAATGAACTAACTCAGTCCTATAAGGAAAAATACTGTGTAAGACAATTATTGTAGAAATAGATAACTAGTAAAATGTGTATGAGGATCAAAGGGGGAAGGGTGGGAGCTGAGGGATGAGGATGAGTGAGGAAGGGTGTAATCAAATCATAGGGTCACACCATTTGATGGGTGGAGGGGAAAGAGTGTGAAGAACCATGTATACAAACTTTGTAAGTAAACCAGTATAAAATAAAAATTTTATATATTAAAAAATGCCATGGCTCAAGTCAGGTTCACGTTAACCTTTAAAGTGACATCCTTGCTCCTTAACACTTCAAAGCGGTCTCTGGCAGCAGATCTGCCCATTGCAAGATGCTTAATTTATGACTTGCTGCTTCAATAAACATTGATTTTTGGATCTAAGTAGAATTAAATCCTTGAAAACTAAAAAAGAAAGAAAGAAATTAAATGACATATTGCATTGAGCAAATCTGCTGGCAAGAACTTCTTTAAAATGCTAAAGAGAAAGGATGTTAGTGTAAAGACTAGGGAGCTCTAGTGACCTAGTGATAAGAAGCTGAGCTGCAATGCTCAAGGCATGTGGTTCAAGCCATGGTCTTTTGAATTATTTACTATACATCGGAAAATTGAACAAACGACTAAGGATGACAGAGTAGAATTGATACCTTTGAGTTGTGATGTTGAAAAAGAATACTGAATATCGCATGGGCTGCCAAAAGAACAAACTGAGAGGTCTCAGAGAAAGGACAGCCAAGGTGCTTCTTGGAGGCAAGGATGGCAAAACTTCATCTCACACACATGGCGCATGTTGTTGAGAGGAGCCAGACCTTAGAAAAAGACATATTGGAAAGATAGTGTCAGCATAAGAGAGGAATACTCTCAATAAGATAGATTGACACCATGATTGTAACAGTGGGCTTAAGAATATCAGAAATATGGAGGATGGGACAGGAGAGGCAGCTTTCAGATCTGTTGTTCATAGGATCGTTGTCTAGATGGCACATAATAACAACAAATTATATATACGAAATAAATAATATGTGGAGTTTTTATTAAATTTGATAATCTCACTTCTGGAATGTTTGCTATATTTATTTGAAAACTACCAGAGGTCACAAATATAGCCTAAAATAAAAAAGTGCCTGGAATACGTATCTTTGGCCAAATCAGAAATGACTGACCTCGCTGTTGGACTTACTTTGGTTCTTTTTAATCATCAATGAATCTGGAGTTTGAGACTCTAGATGACTTAGTCTGGTTTTTCTGTTAAGGCTTTTGTGTTCTTACCCAAGATAATGTTCCACGGCATTTACATATAACCCACACTTCAATTGCTTGTTAAAGTCTCCCCCTTCTACTTGTTATTGGATTTCCCCCTGTAATTTACAGCTACTCCTGTGAAAAACTAGGTGATTGTTTCAGGAAGAAATAGCTTTCTGACATCTTTTATTACCTTTCCAGACAGAAACGAAAGCTAGGATAACACTGCGGTAACTGGCACATTCAATTACAACTCACCATCTCAATTCAGACAAGCAAAGATGGCTCAGCAGACAGCTTTTACTTTATCCTCCTCAGAAAGGGTTTGTATAAGAACATTACTAACATGTTCTATCTACTGATTCATACATTCAATGTACAGTTTACCTGTCTGAAAAACTATACCAATTTTTGTGTCAAAATTTGTTCATTTAATTTCATCTTATTTTTAATTCCCAAGAAAGATGGAAAAAGTTAACAAGGCAGCTTTCTCTGGCTTAGCATGTAACTGGATTAAGAATTTCTCAAAACTAAATGCTGGGCTGCTAATAGAAGGCTTGGTGTTCACTTGAACATACCAGCTGCTCCTCAGGAGAAAGATGAGGCCTTTCTTTCTGTCTAGCTTCAGAAATCCAAGGGAGAGTTGTCATGAGTCAAAACTGACTCCACCGCAGTGGTTCGTGGTACTTATTATATTTACCTTTCTTTTGCAACTCATTGCTCATTCTTAAAGAAATTCTACTTTCTAACTAAAAACTTGTGAAAGTATTTTCTTTACCATTAACCTTTAAGTCTAAAGGATATGCTTTATCTTTTGTTTTTGTCTTCCTATGTTTTTCTTCCCACTTTCAATAGTTATGTCACATTGACTTTGATGAGGCAAAATGCCCATGAAATTTTGATCTTAAAACAAGAAATCTTAAGGATTTGAATGATTGAATAGAAAATGCTTATAGATTCTAATAGTAACAATTACTTTGAGAGTCAGCTATATCTCCCCTCCTCTATTTACTGTGAATGACTTTTTTAACCAGCATTTCATTTTGTAATAGTAACAGACTCACAGGAGGTTGCAAATTAGTATGCAGAGTCCTGTTTACCCTTTCCCCAAACTGTTCCAGTGGCACCATTTTATTTTATAACTGTAATTCATTATTAAAGAAGGAAATTGACTTTGAGTCTAGAATACTGACTTCATTCAGTTTCCCCTGGTTTTTACATATGTTCGTGTGTGTGCTAGTATAGATGCAGACAACTAGAGTACAAATAATCAGTTAATAAGGGCTCCATGAACAACAAATTGGAACCTCTCCTTAGCCTTTTCCTTCCTCAAAATTTCCATCACGTTCAGTCATACTCATTGCTATAGTCACTGTATCGGTCCATCTCACTGGAGATCTCTCTCTCTCTCTCTTTCTCTCTCTCTCTGTCTGCCTCTACTTTCCCTAGCCTGGTGTCTTCTTCCAAAGACTAGTGCCTCTTGACCACATATTCAAAGATCACATTAAAAAAACGTGTGTGTGAAAAGAGATAATTGGCATATACTGGAGCCTCTGGAGGCTTTTTCAGAAGGCCTGATGACCACATTTGTTCTAATAAAAATTTTCACAGACTTCATTAGCCAGTAAGCACCTATCAAATTCTTTAAACGATAAAGAACCCGGCACTTCAAACACAAAGGGGTGATTTTCTTCATGTTTCCTATATCTTGTCAAGTTGTTCCCACTACTGTCAAGTTGATTCCAACTAACAGTAATCCCATAGCACAGAAGAGAGCTGCCCTATAGGATTTCTGAGGCTATAAGTTTTAGTAAGAGCAGACTGCCTTGTCTTTTTCCTGTGGAGTGGATTTTTGGTTTGAACTACTGACCTTTGGGTTAGCAGTCAAGTATTTTAGCCACTGTACCATCTGAGCTCTTTCTTCATGTATCAAGAGCCCAGATATCTTTAGTTGTAGTGGTGCATAGATAATAGCTATTGCTGCTTCAAGGACCATGTCTGCATTTCCTCAATAAGTGAGAAGGGGAAAAGACAGTATTTGTGTCAGGAAGGAAAATCTTTTCCCAAGAATACCTTTTATGTCTGCTGCCTTCCTCATCTCTGCCTGAGCACTATTTTGAGACCCTCTAGCGGCTGGAACATTGTAGGCTAAAGGTCTTGAAATTTGACTGGATGAGACAGTCATCACTGCAGGCCCCAGAAGATGGTCAACATTAAGAGCTCACTTTTCAAGTTTAGGAGGATTTCACCTATTGGTGCATGACTTCATATTCTTGCAAAGCTTCCTCATCTTTAAGTAAGTCTAGGTGTTTCCATGGCGTGATCTCACTTATGCTTAAAAACAAAGCACAGTTTCACACAATATTATCACTCTTTTGGAGATCCCTTTTTCTCAGACTCTGTTGCTGCCCATCCTGATGCCATCAGTGAACAACTAGAGACTTCAGAATGGTGTGGGGCTACATTCCAACTTATAGTGAGGAGATGAGATCTTGGCTCTGTATAATGTGTCTGTGTTTCACAAAGTCCCCAGTGAGCACTTTCCATTGGGCTGTGTGTCCTCACTCCCTATTGGCTCACAGCATGTCCTTGGGGCTGGACAGGTGACCAGACACTAGGTCATCCTTGCCACTTATCTATCTTCCACATTTTTGACACTCACATAGACTTGTTTCCTATAGAACAGCCTTTCTGTGACTTATCATCTGACTCAAAGGGACTTCCAGTCACACCTCCTGAGACATGAATTTCAGTTTAAGCTCAGAGAGGACCACTCATGCACTCTCATAATCCCTTCTTATTTGATCACCTGTGCTAATTCAGTTGGTCTAGCTGGTTGGACTACTAATTCCTTCCTCCCTTCTTGCTCAGTATGTGCTCCCCTGGTGAGTAATGTTCAAGTGAAAAAAAGGACTATTTTCCAATAAGAATATTCTTTAAGTTCCAGTGGAGCAAAGCCTTTTCTTCATCCTCTCTCAATCACAGCCTTCTGGACTCGGTCTTTATAACGGTAGTTGAGATATACATTTATTATGTAGGTGTCAGTTGATGTAACAAAAGTCCAACATGATTGGCTTATGCAAGACAGAAATTCTTTAAATCAGGAATCAGAGCTGAGGTCGCATCACTGTGATATATCCAGTCATTGTTTATGATACTCCTCTTCCAATTATGCCATGCAGCTCCATACTGTGTCCCATAGAGCTACCTTAGCTCTCATGATTATGTTTGAACCCAGCCAGAAAGAAAAGAGAAGTAAGAGTGGGAAGGAATACTCTTGCCTAGTTGGGAGTGACTCATAGTTCTCACTTTAATTCTGGTGACCTAAATTTAATGGCATTGTCCCACTTAACAACAAAGGAGGCTGAAAAGTGTGACCTGTGTCCTGTTTTCTAGAGAGCCACATGACTATCTAGAACTTCTCTTACTAGATAGTGGTTGTCATTGTTAGGTGTTGTTCTATGCCCACAGAACAAACACTCTGCCATCCTCTGAATCGTTGCTATGTTTATGCCCATTGTTTCAGTCACTCTGTCAACCCATCTTGCTAAAGATCTTTGTTATTGACTCCCTAACAACCATTTTCCCAGGGACTATTTCCTTCTTATATGTCCAAAGAGTGTGAGAAAAAGTTTCACCAAGCTTACTTCTAAGGAAAATTTTATGAAGAGATCGATATTTGTTCCTATCCCAAAGAAAGGTGACCCAACAGAATTTGGAAACTACAGAACAATCTCACTG